>NC_073258.2:87462500-87762500 GCF_029289425.2 Pan paniscus | reverse complement strand
CTCTAAGGACTTGCTTTATGAATCTGGGTGCTCCTGTATTGGGTGCATATATATTTAGGATAGTTAGCTTTTCTTGTTTAATTGATCCCTTTACCATTATGTAGTGGCCTTCTTTGTCTCTTTTGATCTTTGTTGGTTTAAAGTCTGTTTTAACAAAGACTACGATTGCAATCCCTGCTTTTTTTGTTTGTTTGTTTGTTTTGCTTTCCATTTGCTTGGTAGATCTTCCTCCATCCCTTTATTTTGAGCCTATGTGCATCTTTGCACATGAGATGGGTATCCTGAGTACAGCACACTGATGGGTCTTGACTTTTTATCCAATTTGCCAATCTGTAGCTTTTAATTTGGGCATTTAGCCCACTTACATTTAAGGTTAATATTATTATGTTTGAATTTGATCCTGTCATTATGATGTTAGCTGGTTATTTTGTCCATTAATTAATGCGGTTTCTTCATAGCATCGATGTCTTCACAATTTGGCATGTTTTTGCAGTGGCTGTTACAGGTTGTTCCTTTCCATGTTTAGTGCTTCCTTCAGGAGCTCTTGTAAGGCAGGCCTGGTGATGACAAAATCTCTTAGCATTTGCTTGTCTGTAAAAGATTTTATTTCTCCTTCACTTATGAAGCTTAGTTTGGCTGCATACGAGACTCTGGATTGAAAATTCTTTACTTTAAGAATGTTGAATATTGGCCCCCACTCTCTTCTGGCTTGTAGGGTTTCTGCCAAGAGATCTGCTGTTAGTCTGATGGACTTTCCTTTCTGGGTAACCTGACCTTTCTCTTTGGCTGCCTTTAACATTTTTTCCTTCATTTCAACCTTGGTGAATCTGACGATTATGTGTCTTGGGGTTACTCTTCTCAAGGAATATCTTTGTGGTGTTCTCTGTATTTCCTGAATTTGAATGTTGGCCTGCCTTGCTACGTTAGGGAAGTTCTCCTGGATAATATCCTGAAGAGTGTTTTCTAACTTGGTTCCATTCTCCCTATCACTTTCAGGTACATCAATCAAACATAGATTTGGTCTTTTCACATAGTCCCATATTTCTTGGAGGCTTTGTTAGGTTTTTTCCCTCTTTTTTCTCTATTCTTCTCACTTTATTTCATTAATTTGACCTTCAGTCACTGATACGCATGCATCATGAAATTCTCCTGCTGTGGTTTTCAGCTCCATCAGGTAATTTAAGGTCTCTTCTGCACTGTTTATTCTAGTTAGCCACTCGTCTAACCTTTTTTCAAGGTTTTTAGCTTCCTTGTGATTGGTTAGAACATGCTCCTTTAGCTCAGAGAAGTTCGTTACTACTGACCTTCTGAAGTCTACTTCTGTCAACTCGTTAAGCTCATTCTCCATCCAGTTTTGTTCCCTTGCTGGCGAGGAGCTGCAATCCTTTGGAGGAGAAGAGGCGCTCTGTTTTTTTTTTTTTAATTTTTTGCTTTTCCGCTCTGGTTTCTCCCTATCTTTGTGGTTTTATCTACCTTTGGTCTTTGATATTGGTGACCTACAGATGGGGTTTTCATGTGGATGTCCTTTTTGTTGATGTTGATGTTGATGCTATTCCTTTCTCTTTGTTAGTTTTCCTTCTAACAGTCAGGCCCCTCAGTTGCAGGTCTCTTGGAGTTTACTGGAGGTCCATTCCAGAACCTATTTGCCTGGGCATCACCAGTGGAGGCTGCAGAACAGCAAATATTGCTGCCCGATATTTCCTCTGGAAGCTTCATCTGAGAGGGGCACCCACCTGTTTGAGGTGTCTTTGGTCCCCTTCTGGGAGATGTCTCCCAGTCAGGCTACACAGGGTTCAGGGACCCACTTGAGGCAGTATATCTGTTCTTGGAGCTCGAACGCCATGCTGAGAGAACCACTGCTCTCTTCAGAGGTGTCAGACAGGGATGTTTAAGTCTGCAGAATCTGTCTGCTGCCTTTTGTTCTGCTATGCCCTGCCCCCAGATGTGAAATCTAGAGAGGCAGTAGGCCTTGCTGAGCTGTGGTGGGCTCCAGCCAGTTTGAGCTTCCTGGCAGCTTTGTTTACACTGTGAGCTACTCAAGCCTCAGCAATGGCAGATGCCCCTCTCCCCATCAAGCTGCAGCCCCACAGGTTGATCTCAGACTGCTGTGCTAACAGTGAGCAAGTCTCCGTGGCTGTGGCACCCACCAAGCCAGGCATGGGAGGGTATCTCCTGGTCTGCCATTTGCTATGACAATGGGAAAAGTGCACTATTTGGTCAAGAGTGTACCGTTTCTCTTTTTGGTGGTGATGGATGTGCTGGTGATGGTTGATTGTTGTGATGGTTTTGTAGGTGTGTGCCTGTGTCAACGCAGATCAAATTTTATATTGTAAACACATGAAGTGTACTGGATGCCAATTATATGTCAATAAAGCTATTTTAAAAATTGAAAAAAAAAAAAGAGTGTGCCGTTTCTTCAGGTACAGTCTGTCACGGCTTCCCTTGGCTAGGAAAGGGAAATCTGCTGACCCCTTGCACTTCCCAGGTGAGGTGATACCCTGCCCTACTTCAGTTCACCCTCTGTGCACTGCACCCACTGTCCAAGCAGCCCCAATGAGAAGAACCAGGTACCTCAGTTGGAAATGCAGAAATCACCCATCTTCTGTGTCGATCTCACTAGGAGCTGCAGACCAGAGCTGTTCCTATTTGGCCATCTTAAAAGCGATCTCCAGTTATGTCCATTTAACTAAAACTTTCTCTCTTTTTTTGAGATGGAGTCTCGCTGTGTCACCCAGGCTGAAGTGCAGCGGTGTGATCTCGGCTCACTGTAGCCTCTGCATCCCAGGTTCAAGCCATTCTCCTGTCTCAGCCTCCCAAATAGCTGGGACAACAGGTGCATGCTGCCATGCTTAGCTAATATTTGTAATTTTAGTAGAGGCATGGTTTCACCATGTTGCCCAGAATAATCTTGATCTCCTGACCTTGTGATCCACCCACCTCAGCCTCCCAAAGTGCTGGGATTACAGGTGTGAGCCACCGTGTCTGGCCAAACTTTGTTATGAAATCTCTAAGTCCGCCTAAGCTAGGGACAGGAGTTATATCTTACATGAATTTTAAAACAAGGCCCACCTACTTGAGTAAGCAATTACTCTCTTGAAGGAGAAAAGTCAGAGAACATAACTGGCATCTGGAAATATTTTCTGATTATGAACTATCAACTATAACTTTATTTCCAGATGACCTGGTCTCAGCTGTTACACAGTGTTTATAAATGTTCTAAATCAAGGGAACTTGTGGCAATCTATTAGAATAAAATAATACATTTGAGTTCTTAATTTATTTTAATTAGGATAAACTTTTTCTTAAAGCAAAGAGAATGATTTTATTACATATTTTTCTTTGGAAAAGATAGGCTGTATTTTCTAGCAATTATGAATTTGTTATATATGATGATCTGGTTCTTGGAACATTCTTGAATCTAGTGTCTCTAAGGCAGGTGTGTACAGCAAGAAGTGAATAACACAAAACTCAATAAAAGAATTATAAAAAAAATTGAGTTTGTCAGAACTGGACAATATTGCTGAGTGTGGATTGCTCTGAAATCTGAAAACATTACTTGTGAATTGCTTATATCCAAAATGCAGACACAGTGCTGGGTGTTGGTTTACTTGTTTTCTATTTTTCAATCCTCTTTTCTACTCACAATATGTCCAAACTCTGAGGGTGCCCGGAGCAAGTGCCAGTCCATGCCATCACCCTCACAGAGCCCTGGGTATGCTTGACCATTGACAGCCAGGAGGTTAATTGTCTCCTGGACACTGGCACGGCCTTCTCAGTCTTACTCTCCTGTCCTGGACAACTGTCCTCCAGATCTGTCACTATTCGAGGGGTCCTGGGACAGCCAGTCACTAGATACTTCTCCCAGCCACTAAGTTGTGACTAGGGAGCTTTACTGTTTTCACATGCTTTTCTAATTATGCCAAAAGCCCCACTCCCTTGTTAGGGAAAGATATTCTAGCAAAAGCAGGGGCTATTACACACCTGAACATAGGAAAAGGAACACCCGTTTGTTGTTCCCTGCTTGAGGAAGGAATTAATCCTGAAGTCTGGGTAACAGAAAGACATTATGGATGAGCAAAGAATGCCCATCCTGTTCAAGTCAAACTAAAGGATTCCGCCTCCTTTCCCTACCAAAGGCAGTATCCCCTTAGACCCCAAGGCCCAACAAGGACTCCAAAAGATTGTTAAGGACCTAAAAGCCCAAGGCCTAGTAAAACCATGCAATAGCCCCTGCAATACTCCAATTTTAGGAGTACAGAAACCCAACGGACAGTGGAGGTTAGTGCAAGACCTCAGGATTATCAATGAGGCCATTGTCCCTCTATACCCAGCTGTACCTAACCCTTACACTCTGCTTTCCCAAATACCAGAGGAAGCAGAGTGGTTTACAGTCCTGGACCTTAAGGATGCCTTTTTCTGCATCCCTGTACATCCTGACTCTCAATTCTTGTTTGCCTTTGAAGATCCTTCAAACCCCACATCTCAACTCACCTGGACTGTTTTACCGAAAGGGTTCAGGGATAGCCCCCATCTATTTGGCCAGGTATTAGCCCAAAACTCGAGCCAATTCTCATACCTGGACACTCTTGTCCTTTGGTACGTGGATGATTTACTTTTAGCTGCCCGTTCAGAAACCTTGTGCCATCAAGCCACCCAACCGCTCTTAAATTTCCTCACTACCTATGGCTACAAGGTTTCCAAACCAAAGGTTCAGCTCTGCTCACAGGAGGTTACGTACTTAGGGCTAAAATTATCCAAAGGCACCAGGGCCCTCAGTGAGGAATGTATCCAGCCTATACTGGCTTATTCTCATCCTAAAACCCTAAAGCAACTAAGAGGGTTCCTTGGCATAACAGGTTTCTGCCGAATATGGATTCCCAGGTAAGACGAAATAGCCAGACCATTATATACACTAATTAAGGAAACTCAAAAAGCCAATACCCATTTAGTAAGATGGACCCCTGAAGGAGAAGCAGCTTTCCAGGCCCTAAAGAGGGCCCTAACCCAAGCCCCAGTGTTAAGCTTGCCAACGGGGCAAGACTTTTCTTTATATGTCGCAGAAAAAACAGGAATAGCTCTAGGAGTCCTTACACAGGTCCAAGGGATGAACTTGCAACCCATGGCATACCTGAGTAAGGAAATTGATGTAGCAGCAAAAGGTTGGCCTCATTGTTTACAGGTAGTGGTGGCAGTAGCAGTCTTAGTATCTGAAGCAGTTAAAATAATACAAGGAAGAGATCTTACTGTGTGGACATCTCATGATGTGAAAGGCATACTCACTGCTAAAGGAGACTTGTGGCTGTCAGACAACTGTTTACTTAAATATCAGGCTCTATTACTTGAAAGGCCAGTGCTGCAACTGCACACTTGTGCAAGTCTTAACCCAGCTACATTTCTTCCAGACAATGAAGAAAAGATAGAATATAACTGTCAACAAGTAATTGCTCAAACCTATGCCACTTGAGGGGACCGTTTAGAGGTTCCCTTGACTGATCCCCACCTCAACTTGTATACTGATGGAAGGTACTTTGTAGGAAAAGGACTTCGAAAAGCGGGGTATGCAGTGGTCAGTGATAATGGAATACTTGAAAGTAATCCCCTCACTCCAGGAACTACTGTTCAGCTGGCAGAACTAATAGCCCTTACTCGGGCACTAGAATTAGGAGAAGGAAAAAGGGTAAATATATATACAGACTCTACGTATGCTTACCTAGTCCTCCATGCCCATGCAGCAATATGGAGAAAAGAGAATTCCTAACTTCCGAGGGAACACCTATCAAACATCAGGAAGCCATTAGGAAATTATTATTGGCTGTACAGAAACCTAAAGAGGTGGCAGTCTTACACTGCCGGGGTCATCGGAAAGGAAAGGAAAGGAAAGGAAAGGAAAGGAAAGGAAAGGAAAGGAAAGGGAAATAGAAGGGAATCACCAAGCAGATATTGAAGCCAAAAGAACCACAAGGCAGGACCCTTCATTAGAAATGCTTATAGAAGGACCCCTAGTTTGGGTAATCCCCTCGGGGAAACCAAGTCCCGGTACTCAGAAGAAGAAATAGAATGGGGAACCTCAGGAGGACATAGTTTCCTCCCCTCAGGATGACTAGCCACCGAAGAAGGAAAAATACTTTTGCCTGCAGCTAACCAATGAAAATTACTTAAAACCCTTCACCAAATCTTTCACTTAGGCATTGATAGCACCCATCAGATGGCCAAATTCTTATTTACTGGACCAGGCCTCTTCAAAACTATTAAGCAGATGGTCAGGGCCTGTGAAGTGTGCCAAAGAAATAATCCCCTGCACTGCAGGCCACACATTTCAATCCCTGTATCTCTAACCTCCTTGTTAAGTTTGTCTCTTCCAGAATCGAAGCTGTAAAACTACAAATGTTCTTCAAATGGAGCCCCAGATGCAGTCCATGACTAAGATCTACCATGGACCCCTGGACCGGCCTGCTAGCACATGCTCTGATGTTAATGACATCGAAGGCACCCCTCCCGAGGAAATCTCAACTGCACAACCCCTACTATGCCCCAATTCAGCAAGAAGCAGTTAGAGCAGTCAGTCGGCCAACCTCCCCAACAGTACTTGGGTTTTCCTGTTGAGAGGGGGGACTGAGAGACAGGACTAGCTGGATTTCCTAGGCCAACTAAGAATCCCTAAGCCTAGGTGGGAAGGTGACCGCATCCACCTTTAAACACGGGGCTTGCAACTTAGCTCACGCCCGACCAATAGGAGAGCTTACTAAAATGCTAATTAGGCAAAAACAGGAGGTAAAGAAATACCCAATCATCTATGGCCTGAGAGCACAGTGGGAGGGAAAATGATCTGGATATAAACCCAGGCATTCGAGCCAGCAATGGCTACCCTCTTTGGATCCCCTCCCTTTGTATGGGAGCTCTGTCTTCACTCTATTAAATCTTGCAACAGTAAATATATATATATATACATGTCCGAACTATACAGACCCACAGAATCTAACAGATGCCTCAAAATTCCTCCTCCTAGAACTCTCAGAGGATCTAAAACTGCAGCTGGCCCTTGCTGGGCTGTTCCTGTTCATGTATCTAGTCATGGTGCTGGAGAAGCTGCTCATTATCCTGGCCATCAGCTCTGACTTCCACCTCCACACCCCCATGTACTTCTTCCTCTCCAACCTGTCCTTGGCTGACATCGGTTTCACCTCCAACATGGTCCCCAAGATGATTGTGGACATCCAATCTCACAGCAGAGTCATCTCCTATGCAGGCTGCCTGACTCAGATGTCTCTCTTTGCTGTTTTTGGAGGCATGGAAGAAAGACATGCTCCTGAGTGTGAGGGCCTATGACCGGTTTGTAGCCATCTGTCACCCTCTATATTATTCAGCCATCATAAACCCATGTTTCTGTGGCTTCCTAGTTTTGTGGGTTTTTTTCTCAGTCTTTTAGACTCCCAGCTGCACAATTTGATTGCCTTACAAATGACCTGCATCAAGGATGTGGAAATTCCTAATTTCTTCTGTGACCCTTCTCAACTCCCCCACCTTGTGTGTTGTGACACCTTCACCAATAACATAGTCATGTATTTCCTTGCTGCCATATTTGGTTTTCTTCCTATCTCACAGATCATTTTCTCTTACTATAAAATTGTTTCCTCCATGCTGAGTGTTTCATCATCAGGTGGGAAGTATAAAGCCTTCTCCAACTGTGGGTCTCCCCTGTCAGTTGTTTGCTTATTTTATGGAAAAGGCATTGGGGGGTACCTGAGTTCAGATGTGTCATCTTCCCCCAGAAAGGGTGCAGTGGCCTCAGTGATGTACACGGTGATCACCGCCATGCTGAACCCCTTCATCTACAGACTGAGAAACAGGGAGGGACATCAAAAGGGTCCTGTGGTGGTTGCATGGCAGAACAGTTTAATCTCATTATTTTATTATCTGTTCCATTCCTTTTGTAGTGTGGGTTAAAAAAGGCAGCAAGGTCAAATACGAATAATATCACAGGGTGAAGACCCACTGTGATATTAAGAGTAATAGCTCCCTACGATATGAAAAATACTGCCACAGAGTGTACACACATGGAGTACACCCACTGTGATATTAGAAGCCATATTTCCCTAAAATATTGTGAAAAATATCCCCAGGTGTACACCCTCTGTGATATTAGAAGTCATATTTACCCTGGATGTTATGAATAATATCAAGGGTGTTCACACATGTGGTACACTCACTGTGATATTAGGAATTATATCTCCCTAGGATATTATGAATGACATCACTGGGGGTGTACGCACATGGTGAACACCACCAGTAATATTAACAACATCCCCATAGAATATTATGAAGAATATCACAGAGGGTGTACATACATGGCGTACATCCCCTGTGACATTAGGAGTAACATTTACCTCGGATATTATGAGTAATATCACGGGGGTTACACCATCTCGAACATTAGGAGTAAGGTCCTCCTAGGATATTACGAATAATATCACAGGGTGTACACACACTGGAACATGAGGAGTAACATCATTCCGGAATATTGTGAATAATATCACAAGGTGCACATCACCTGTGACATTAGGAGGAACACTGGCATAGGATATTACAAATAATATGACAGGGTGTATACCCGCTGCGACACTAGGAGTAACATCTCTCTAAAATATTAGAAATAATATCACAAGGTGTACAAGCATTATGACATTGGTAGTAACATACCTTTAGGATATTATGAATAATATCACAGTGTGTACACCCCCTGTGACATTAGGAGTAACATCCCCTAGAATATTAGGAATGATATCACAGGGCGTACACCCCCTGTGACATTAGTAGTAACATTCCCCTAGGATATTATGAATAATATTACAGGGTATAGAGCCCCAGTGATATTAGGAGTAACATTTCTATAGGCTATTATGAATAATATCACGGTGTGTATACCACGTGTAACATTAAAAGTAACATCCCCCAAAACTATTACAAAAAATTTCACAGGGGGTACACCTGCTATGACATTAGGAGTATCATCCCGCTAGAATATTACAAATAATATCACAGGGTGTACACGCCCTGTGACATGAGGAGTAACAACTTTCTAGGATATTACGAATAATACAAAAAGGTGTAAACCCGCTATGACATTAGGAGTAATATTCCCTTAGGATATTACGAATAATACAAAAAGGTGTAAGCCCGCTATGACATTAGGAGTAATATTCCCTTAGGATATTATGAATAATATCACAGGGTGTACAAGCATTGTGACATTAGTAATAACATCCTGCTAGGATATAAAAAATATCACGGAGTGTACACCTTCTGTGACATTAGGAATAACATCCGCCTAGGATATTACGAATAGTATTACAAGTTGTAAACCCCGTTGACATTAGGAGAAACATCCCCCTAGGATATTCCAAATAATATTACTGGGTGTACACGCCTGTGACATTAGGAGTAACATCCGTGTAGCATATTATGTATAATATCACAGGTTGTAAACCCCCTGTGACTTTAAAAGTAACATCCCCCTAGAATATTTCAAATGATGTCACAGGGTGTACACCCCTGATGACATTAGGAGGAACATCTCCCTAGGATATCATGAAAAATATCACAGGGTGTACACCCAGTGAGATATTAGGAGCAATATCTTCCTAGGATATTACAAATAATGTTAAAGGGTGTACACCTCTGTGATATTAGTAGTAATGTCTCCCTAGGATATTATGAATAATATTACAGGGTGTACAGCCCCTGTGATATGAGGAGCAACACTTCTATAGGATATTACAGAGTCAAGCCAAGATGGCCGAATAGGAACAGCTCTGGTCTACAGCTCCCAGCATGAGCGACGCAGAAGACAGGTGATTTCTGCATTTCCATCTGAGGTACTGGGTTCACCTCACTAGGGAGTGCCAGACAGTGGGTGCAGGTCAGTGGGTGCAGCACACCGTGCATGAGCCGAAGCAGGGCGAGGCATTGCCTCACTTAGGAAGCGCAAGGGGTCAGGGAGTTCCCTTTCCTAGTCAAAGAAAGGGGTGACAGATGGCACCTGGAAAATCGGGTCACTCCCACCCTAATACTGTGCTTTTCCGACAGGCTTAAAAAACGATGCACCAGGAGATTATATCCCACACCTGGCTCAGAGGGTCCTACGCCCACGGAGTCTTGCTCATTGCTAGCACAGCAGTCTGAGATCAAACTGCAAGGCGGCAGTGAGGCTGGGGGAGGGGCGCCCAACATTGCCCAGGCTTGCTTAGGTAAACAAAGCAGCAGGGAAGCTCGAGCTGGGTGGAGCCCACCACAGCTCAAGGAGGCCTGCCTGCCTCTGTAGGCTCCACCTCTGGGGGCAGGGCACAGACAAACAAAAAGACAGCAGTAACCTCTGCAGACTTAAATGTCCCTGTCTGACAGCTTTGAAGACAGCAGTGGTTCTCCCAGCACGCAGCTGGAGATCTGAGGACGGGCAGACTGCCTCCTCAAGTGGGTCCCTGACCCCTGACACCTGAGCAGCCTAACTGGGAGGCACCCCCCAGCAGGGGCAGACTGACACCTCACATGGCCAAGTACTCCTCTGAGACAAAACTTCCAGAGGAACGATCAGACAGCAGCATTCGCGGTTCATGAAAATCCCCTGTTCTGCAGCCACCGCTGCTGGTACCCAGGCAAACAGGGTCTGGAGTGGACCTCTAGCAAACTCCAACAGACCTGCAGCTGAGGGTCCTGTCTGTTAGAAGGAAAACTAACAAACAGAAAGGACATCCACACCAAAAACCCATCTGTACATCACCATCATCAAAGACAAAAAGTAGATAAAACCACAAAGATGGGGAAAAAACAGAGCAGAAAAACTGGAAACTCTAAAAAGCAGAGCACCTCTCCTCCTCCAAAGGAACGCAGCTTCTCACCAGCAACGGAACAAAGCTGGACAGAGAATGACTTTGACGACTTGAGAGAAGAAGGCTTCAGACGATCAAATTACTCTGAGCTACAGGAGGAAATTCAAAACAAAGGCAAAGAAGTTGAAAACTTTGAAAAAAATTTAGACGAATGTATAACTAGAATAACCAATACAGAGAAGTGCTTAAAGTTGCTGACGGAGCTGAAAGCCAAGGCTCGAGAACTACATGAAGAATGCAGAAGCCTCAGGAGCCGATGCGATCAACTTGAAGAAAGGATATCAGTGATGGAAGATGAAATGAATGAAATGAAGCAAGAAGGGAAGTTTAGAGAAAAAAGAATAAAAAGAAATGAACAAAGCCTCCAAGAATATGGGACTATATGAAAAGGCCAAATCTACGTCTGACTGGTGTACCTGAAAGTGACGGGGAGAATGGAACCAAGTTGGAAAACACTCTGCAGGTTATTATCCAGGAGAACTTCCCCAATCCAGCAAGGCAGGCCAACGTTCAGATTCAGGAAATATAGAGAACGCCACAAAGATACTCCTCGAGAAGAGCAACTCCAAGACACATAATTGTCAGATTCACCAAAGTTGAAATGAAGGAAAAAATGTTAAGGGCAGCCAGAGAGAAAGGTCGGGTTACCCACAAAGGGAAGCCCATGGGACTAACAGCGGATCTCTCGGCGGAAACTCTACAAGCCAGAAGAGAGTGGGGGCCAATATTCAACATTCTTAAAGAAAAGAATTTTCAACCCAGAATTTCATATCCAGCCAAACTAAGCTTCATAAGTGAAGGAGAAATAAAATACTTTACAGACAAGCAAATGCCAAGAGATTCTGTCACCACCAGGCCTGCCCTAAAAGAGCTCCTGAAGGAAGCACTAAACATGGAAAAGCACAACCGGTACCAGCCGCTGCAAAATCATGCCAAATTGTAAAGACCATTGAGGCTAGGAAGAAACTGCATCAACTAACAAGCAAAATAACCAGCTAACATCATAATGACAGAATCAAATTCACACATAACAATATTAACTTTAAATGTAAATGGACTAAATGCTCCAATTAAAAGACACAGACTGGCAAATTGGATAAAGAGTCAAGACCCATCAGTGTGCTGTATTCAGGAAACCCATCTCATGTGCAGAGACACACACAGGCTCAAAATAAAAGGATGGAGGAAGATCTACCAAGCAAATGGAAAACAAAAAAAGGCAGGGGTTGCAATCCTCATCT
Source organism: Pan paniscus (assembly GCF_029289425.2). Classification (NCBI taxonomy): domain Eukaryota; kingdom Metazoa; phylum Chordata; class Mammalia; order Primates; family Hominidae; genus Pan; species Pan paniscus. The sequence goes on along the minus strand of NC_073258.2, from coordinate 87,750,376 downwards.
CTGATAAAACAGACTTTAAACCAACAAAAATCAAAAGAGACAAAGAAGGCCATTACATAATAGTAAAGGGATCAAGTCAACAAGAAGAGCTAACTATCCTAAATATATGTGCACCCAATAAAGGAGCACCCAGATTCATAAAGCAAGTCCTGAGTGACCTACAAAGAGACTTAGACTCCCACACAATAATAATGGGAGACTTTAACACTCCACTGTCAACATTAGACAGATCAATGAGACAGAAAGTTAACAAGGATACCCAGGAATTGAACTCAGCTCTGCACCAAGCGGACCTAATAGACATCTACAGAACTCTCCACCCCAAATCAACAGAATATACATTTTTCTCAGCACCACACCACACCTATTCCAAAATTGGCCACACAGTTGGAAGTAAAGCTCTCCTCAGCAAATGTAAAAGATCAGACATTATTACAAACTGTCTCTCAGACCACAGTGCAATCAAACTAGAACTCAGGATTAAGAAACTCACTCAAAACCACTCAACTACATGGAAACTGAACAACCTGCTCCTGAATGACTACTGGGTACATAACGAAATGAAGGCAGAAATAAAGATGTTCTTTGAAACCAACGAGAACAAAGACACAACATACCAGAATCTCTGGGACACATTCAAAGCAGTGTGTAGAGGGAAATTTATAGCACTAAATGCCCACAAGAGAAAGCAGGAAAGATCCAAAATTGACACCCTAACATCACAATTAAAAGAACTAGAAAAACAAGAGCAAACACATTCAAAAGCTAGCAGAAGGCAAGAAATAACTAAAATCAGAGCAGAAATGAAGGAAATAGAGACACAAAAAACCCTTCAAAAAATTAATGAATCCAGGAGCTGGTTTTTTGAAAGGATGAACAAAATTGATAGACTGCTAGCAAGACTAATAAAGAAGAAAAGAGAGAAGAATCAAATAGATGCAATAAAAAATGATAAAGGGGATATCACCACCAATCCCACAGAAATACAAACTACCATCAGAGAATACTACAAACACCTCTACACAAATAAACTAGAAAATCTAGAAGAAATGGATAAATTCCTCGACACATACACCCTCCCAAGACTAAACCAGGAAGAAGTTGAATCTCTGTATAGACCAATAACAGGCTCTGAAATTGTGGCAATAATCAATAGCTTACCAACGAAAATGAGTCCAGGACCAGATGGATTCACACCCGAATTCTACCAGAGGTACAAGGAGGAACTGGTACCATTCCTTCTGAAACTATTCCAATCAATAGAAAAAGATGGAATCCTCCCTAACTCATTTTATGAGGCCAGCATCATCCTGATACCAAAGCTGGGCAGAGACACAACCAAAAAAGAGAATTTTAGACCAATATCCTTGATGAACATCGATGCAAAAATCCTCAATAAAATACTGGCAAACTAAATCTAGCAGCACATCAAAAAGCTTATCCACCATGATCAAGTGGGCTTCATCCCTGGGATGCAAGGCTGGTTCAATATACGCAAATCAATAAATGTAATCCAGCATATAAACAGAACCAAAGACAAACACCACATGATTATCTCAATAGATGCAGAAAAGGCCTTTGACAAAATTCAACAACCCTTCATGCTAAAAACTCTCAATAAATTAGGTATTGATGGGACATATCTCAAAATAATAAGAGCTATCTATGACAAACCCACAGCCAATATCATACTGAATGGGCAGAAATTGGAAGCATTCCCTTTGAGAACTGGCACAAGACAGGGATGCCCTCTCTCACCACTCCTATTCAACATAGTGTTGGAAGTTCTGGCCAGGGCAATTAGGCAGGAGAAGGAAATAAAGGGTATTCAATTAGGAAAAGAGGAAGTCAAATTGTCCCTGTTTGCAGATGACATGATTGTATATCTAGAAAACCCCATCGTCTCAGCCCAAAATCTCCTTAAGCTGATAAGCAACTTCAGCAAAGTCTCAGGATACAAAATCAATGTACAAAAATCACAAGCATTCTTATACACAAATAACAGACAAACAGAGAGCCAAATCACGAGTGAACTCCCATTTACAATTGCTTCAAAGAGAATAAAATACCTAGGAATCCAACTTACAAGGGACGTGAAGGACCTCTTCAAGGAGAACTACAAACCACTGCTCAATGAAATAAAAGAGGATACAAACAAATGGAAGAACATTCCATGCTCATGGGTAGGAAGAATCAATATCGTGAAAATGGCCATATGGCCCAAGGTAATTTATAGATTCAATGCCATCCCCATCAAGCTACCAATGACTTTCTTCACAGAATTGGAAAAAATTACTTTAAAGTTCATATGGAACCAAAAAAGAGCCCGCATTGCCAAGTCAATCCTAAGCCAAAAGAACAAAGCTGGAGGCATCACCCTACCTGACTTCAAACTATACTACAAGGCTACAGTAACCAAAACAGCATGGTACTGGTACCAAAACAGAGATATAGATCAATGGAACAGAACAGAGCCCTCAGAAATAACGCCACGTATCTACAACTATCTGATCTTTGACAAACCTGAGAAAAACAAGAAATAGGGAAAGGATTCCCTATTTAATAAATGGTGCTGGGAAAACTGGCTAGCCATATGTAGAAAGCTGAAACTGGATCCCTTCCTTACACCTTATACAAAAATCAATTCAAGATGGATTAAAGACTTAAACGTTAGACCTAAAACCATAAAAACCCTAGAAGAAAACCTAGGCATTACCATTCAGGACATAGGCATGGGCAAGGACTTCATGTCTAAAACACCAAAAGCAGGGGCAACAAAAGCCAAAATTGACAAATGGGATCTAATTAAACTGAAGAGCTTCTGCACAGCAAAAGAAACTACCATCAGAGTGAACAGGCAACCTACAACATGGGAGAAAATTTTCGCAACCTACTCATCTGACAAAGGGCTAATATCCGGAATCTATAATGAACTCAAACAAATTTACAAGAAAAAAACAAACAACCCCATCAAAAAGTGGGTGAAGGACATGAACAGACACTTCTCAAAAGAAGACATTTATGCAGCCAAAAGACACATGAAAAAATGCTCACCATCACTGGCCATCAGAGAAATGCAAATCAAAACCACAATGAGATACCATCTCACACCAGTTAGAATGGCAATCATTAAAAAGTCAGGAAACAACAGGTGCTGGAGAGGATGTGGAGAAAAAGGAACACTTTTACACTGTTGGTGGGACTGTAAACTAGTTCAACCATTGTGGAAGTCAGTGTGGCGATTCCTCAGGGATCTAGAACTAGAAATACCATTTGACCCAGCCATCCCATTACTGGGTATATACCCAAAGGACTATAAATCATGCTGCTATAAAGACACATGCATAGGTATGTTTATTGCGGCACTATTCACAATAGCAAAGACTTGGAACCAATCCAAATGTCCAACAATGACAGACTGGATTAAGAAAATGTGGCACATATACACCATGGAATACTATGCAGCCATAAAAAATGATGAGTTCATGTCCTTTGCAGCGACATGGATAAAATTGGAAATCATCATTCTCAGTAAACTATCCCAAGAACAAAAAAGCAAACACCGCATATTCTCACTCATAGGTGGGAATTGAACAATGAGAACACATGGACACAGGAAAGGGAACATCACACTCTGGGGACTGTTGTGGGGTGGGGGGAGGGGGGAGGGATAGCTTTAGGAGATATACCTAATGCTAAATGATGAGTGAATGGGTGCAGCACACCAGCATGGCACATGTATACGTATGTAACTAACCTGCACATTGTGCACATGTACCCTAAAACTTAAAGTATACTAATAATAAAATAAAATTTTTTAAAAAAAAAAGAGAAAAAGACTGGGTTCCATCATAATTTCAGAGTTCAAAGGCCTCACCCCACTGTTCTTACTTTCCTTCATTTTGTTTTTTTATTTTATTTATTTATTTTATTTTATTTTATTTTTATTTTTGACACAGGATCTCACTCTTTTGCCCAGAATGGAGTAAGTGCAGGGTCGTGATCTTGGCTCACTGCAATCTCCACCTCCCAGGCTCAAGCAATCCTCCCACCTCAGCCTCCCAAGTAGGTGGGACCACAGGCATACCGGGCCATGCCCGGCTAATTTTTGAATTTTTTGTATAGATGGGATTTCACTATGTTGCCCAGGTTGAATGATTCCCCTTCTTCTAAAGGGCAGAGCCCTCTTTTGGCTTCGACTTCTCCTCACCAAAGCCCCTTGCTCTGAATTCTTGATGAAACCAATGTGACATTGCTTTGCTCCGTTAAAATGCATTAGAAAATGTGGAAACATGAAAAGATTTAAGCACCATTAAGCATACTGCTTTGTGATAATCTGATATGAACTTACCTCCTCGACTCTTCTGTGAACTCCATGAAGGCAGAACACTATCTTTTCTGTCCTGGTGTCTCTGCTTCTAGCCAGGTCCTGGAACCTAGTTGGTATTCAGGAGGTGGTGGTTGAATTGAATTCGAAACTGTTGAGCCCTCTCGCTTCACAGTTGTGGGGGCATGAGGACTAGGCCAGGGTTGGCACACAGGTCTCATTCTACTCATTAGGGAGCCATCTGAAGTAGATGAAACACAGAGACAGCAAGTTCAAGTCCTGGCTTTACACTAAATTAGGTTAGCTATTCTACATCTCGGACCGTCAGTCTCTTCACCTGTAAAATGAGACTAATCATACATTTTTTTTACGATGCTTTTACAGATTAGGAATACTAAAGTAAAAGAAATAGGAACTGAATAAATTGTATGTATCATCCTTATTACCCTCTGCCTCCATGTTTGTGTCTGGTCACCAGATATAGCCTCCTCACTCTTTTAGGGAAAGTAACTTGCCCCCATCCCCTGATGGGGCCTCCCAAACCTTCAGGCTGGTCAGGTCGAGACCCATGGTACTTGATCCCTGGAGGCAGAAAGTGACAGGAATCTGTGGCTCCAGTTCAGCTGTAACCAGTGTGGATCCTGCATTTAAACTCCCACACTCACCCCCGAGTTGTAGCCCTGGTTCTGGTCAATGGCTTGGCTTCCCATCCCAGTTCCAGCACCTTGGAATTAAGAGGCAGAAGGAAACACCGATTTTGTATTCCCTCCTTGCCCACGCTGCAAAGATCCTTGATACAAGGTCTCAAATTCTCTACAAAATACTTCCACTAACAGAATCACCTCCAGCCCATGTCTCTCTGCTCCCAGAGGTGGCCCCATCCCATTCTTGGTCCGTCCTGGTTGTAAACAGGGTTTTCCTTTCATTATGAAAACCACCACCCTTGAAAGATCATCCACTGGTCCTAGTTCTGCTTTTTTTTTTTTTTTTTTTTTTTTTTTTTTTAGTCAGGTTCACACTCTTGTCGCCCAGGCTGAAGTGCAGTGGCGTGATCACAGCTCACTGCAGCCTCGACCTCCCAGGCTCAAGCTATCCTCCCACCTCAGCCTCCAGACTAGCTGGGACTATAGGCACACTTCACTGCACCCAGCTAATTTTTTGATGTTGTGTTGAGATGAGGTCTCACTATGTGGCCCAGGCTGGTCTCAAACTCCTGAGCTCAAGCCATTCTCCCGCCTCAGCCTCCCAAAGTGTTGGTATTACAGGCGTGAGCCACCATGCCTGGCTCTAGTTTTGCTTTCTACAGCCACATAAAACATAACATTTCATCTCCTAAATGATACTACAAGTCTCTAAAAGATGGTGGTCATTCCTCCCCTGTTATCTCTTTGGCATATGGGATGGAAAATTACCATGTAAACTTCACAAAGACACGTTTTTCAGTTTTACCTACTATGCCTTGCATAGTAGGTGCTCAATAAATATTTGCCAAATGAATGAATAAATAAATGAGCCCCTATTATGTGCTTGATAATTCACTGGTCACTTTATATTCATTAACTCTAGTTATCACAAGCTCTCTAGGAAGAAATTACTAGTCCCATTTTATAGATATTATTTTGCATTTAAAGTAGGATCTTCTCTTCTGTATTCATCTTTATTTCATCTGTAATGTCAATTCTCCTTTTAAAATTCAGATAAAAGCAAGTGCTTTTTCTTTAAAATCCTTTAATACATCCATTTTACTTCTAAAAAATTATTGGTACTCTTACTTATTAAATCGAGCCAATAGGCCCAGACGCTGACACTATGGTCATGGCGGAGGGGGCAGCGTGCTGAGGCGGAACAGGCTGGGCACAGGATTTTTATAATTGGCCTGAGGAACACTTTGAAGAAATAGACAGTACACTAGCTGTTCAACAGTATATTCAACAGAACATAAGAGCAGATTGCTCCAATATTGACAAAATTCTTGAACCACCTGAAGGCCAAGATGAGAGTTATGGAAGTGTGAACATTTAAGGGAATTCTGCCTTGAGCTAAACGGACTTGTTGTCAAACTTCAGAGTGAATGCCATCCAGATACTTGCACTCAAATGACAGCAACTGAACAATGGATTTTTCTTTGTGCAGCTCATAAAGCTCCGAAAGAGTGTCCTGCTATAGCCTATACCAGACACATATTTGATGGTGCCGCATGTCTTCTGAAGAGCAATCTATATTTTCCCAGCAGGGTTAGCATAAAGAAATAATCCGTAGCAAAACTAGGATCACTATACCTTAGGAGTTACAGAATATTTTCACATGTTTATTTTCATCATTGGCAGATATTTGATGAATATGAAAAGGAAACATTTTTGTGTCATCGGATTACTAAATTTGTGATGAATTAGATGAAATATAATTTGATGTCCAGGGATAACCTCATTGTACCAATTTTAGAAGAGGAAGTACAGGATTCAGTTTCTGGGGAAAGTGAAGCATGAAGGGAATCATGGAAAAATGTACTGATCACATAATTAACATTAATTATGTACTGTATATATCATTTTAGACACATCAATCATGTATCCATATTATAGCTTCTTCATTTAGTATAAGTTTTTGTATGCTGGGTTTGCCTTTTAAAATGGGAAATACTTTTTAAGTTACTCATAAGCTGTATATTCACCAGTGTGGCACTCATGGTTTTAGAATAAGATTAGTACTATCTGTTTATAATGCCTGTTAATAAAAGAATTTACAGTTGGGTAAAATTGCTGCTAAACAATCATTGGATCACAATCCTCATCAAACATACCCATCTATAAAAAAAATTGAGCGAGAGCTTGAGGTTTCACACAAGCCCTTTACTAAAGAGGTAGAAATGTTTTTCTTTGTTTCACCCTGAGTTTAGATATCCTCAAAAATTCTATAGTACATAGATTTGTCTTACCTGTTAACTTTCCTCAAATGAGATGAAGTGTTTTAAAATTCTGTTTATAGTTTTTGATATGCATATATAATTATGCGTATATATAATTACAAATGCAAATGAAGCGTTAGTAATACTTAAATAATTTTACTGTGCTACATAAAGTATAACATACTTGGAAAGGATTTACCTTTCTGCAACAATGGACTGGTACATACAGGATGATGATAATGATAAGGCACATAAATGATGTTCCCACTGGAAACCTGCCCTGTCCACCCCTCATTTCCCTTAACCTTATCCTCAAACTACTTTAGGTGAGAAGCTTTTCATGAGACTGTGAGTTAGTGGTGGCTTATACTTATTTATATTTGTGTTAATTGCTTACAGATTATACCTCATATTAGCAATTACATTACACTACAAGAAAATGTATTTGCATAGGCTCTTGCTTATCTTTGTTTTGCAAAATTGTCCTTCTTAGAAAACAGTCCTTAAAATTTTGACTCTTCCTGTTAGTAATTAATCTTTCATTTAACCAGCTAGGCAGCATTAAATAAAATTGAAGAAATACTGTAGTATTTATTTTACACCCCCTCCCCACAAAGTTTATGTTTGAATTACATGCACGTGGGAGATTATTTGCAATAATTCATAGGTTCCAAGGGTGTTGATGAATAGTTATACATTTTTTGGACTTTGTTATAATTCATTGTGGTAAGACTGATTCAAATGCAGATTTATCAATCTTATAATCTATTGAATGCCATTTTTGATAAAGCACTGGAGGTCTTATTGCCAAACTGATTGTAATGAGGCACTAAGGATGAAAACATTGTACATGTTGTGAAGAAAGTACTTAAATCCAACTTTTGAACAGATTTAACAAACATGAGGAACTTTTTATATTTAAAAGAGTTATTTTGAAATGAAGATGAAAATGTATTCATCTTAATTGTTTTTTCAAATTTAAGGGAATAATTTATACCATATTTTGAGGCAAGAATGTACAGCAAAAGTGTGGGGAACAGTAGTATACTGAGAGAGTGTCTATATACAGTGTATGACTTTCCAAACCTGCCAGTCTTTTTGGCTTTGAACAGTGCCCACCAGCCACAGTCATTACTGTTCCCCAACCCACAACTATCTTTTAAGAAGCCTTATGTTCACAGTGAAAGGAATGCTGACTTTGAAATTATGGGTTTATATTCATGTCACTATAAACCAATGGGAATGGTAATTTTTAAACAAACTCGCTAAATATTGAGAGACTAAACTAAGTTAATAAATTATATATAGCAGTGTAGCTGTTCTCTCTCTAAAAAAAAATGGAGCCAATAATTGGCTTTTTTCTTATTGAAAAAAGTTTTGAATTAATAATGCATGTTGCACTGTGTTTCTTGGTTCTGGTCTAATTGGTGCAGATGGCCTGGACCCAGAGTTCTGCAGAGTGTCAGGTCTGTGATGCTGGCTGGGTCTCTCGCTGGCTTTCTACAGAAACTCAAAGGTTTTTCTCGCTATTTGGATGATGCTTAAGTGTCTAGGCCAGCGAGTCATAGCCTTAGCTACCCAAAAGGAGCCAAGAAGTCTGGGTCTGACTGAGGCCTATGGAGTGCTGACTTGTTATATGGGTGAGCGCATGGGACTCCCGCCCAGCAGCATTCAGCATTCCTAATTGGCATTTTCAAGACACAGCATTGCCTGTAAGTCATCCTGTGCCACCAGATTACCTGGCACCACTCCAGTAGGATGTTAACAGAGGGAAGAAAGTAAGGAGTTGGCAAAGTTAAAAACAGCACAAAGAAAAAAAGTAAGAGAACAAACTTGAAAGGATTTCACCACCATCATTAATGGCACGTATTGATTAACACTAAGTGTTTGTGCCACTATGCACGTTGCTCACCCTCATTCAAAGACACTGTCTTCGGAAGCCCCTCTGTGCAAATGGGAGAAGGTGTGGAAAAGATCAAACTAAAAACAAATTGAAAGCAACCACGAGTTGCCGATGAGCATCTGGGAAATAGTCATAAGTTAAATAAACCACTAGGGGGCAATCCAAGAATGAGCAAAAGTCAGTCCAGTTGGCAAAGAAGATGCCTTGGGGAAAGATTTTTTTTAAGTACATTTTCCAACACATGAAGAAATCTGAGATCATTTAGTCTGAATCTACAGAACAAGGTGATATTTCAAAATTTTGATTTATTTTTTCAAGTTACGTGTTGATTTAGAAAGGAAAGGTCTTTCTAAATGGTCAGAAACACTAAATACAAATTGATCAGAATCATGTTATAAGGAAAAACAATGGTTGAAACAATAGTGTGTCTTAAAAATTTAGATTCCCACCCCCAGGCACTCGAGAAACTTCTGAATGTTGGCCATTCAAAATAGATTTCAATTAATGATACATATGATGTGGCACAGCATAAAGGAAATCTGAAAATATTTGGTTAGCATGTATAAATGAATCAAATCACACATGATTTGTTTTATACTTGTACTGATGATACAAAGTTTTTAGGTATGTAATACAGCTTTGTAGATATGTGCACATATTTTTTTCTGGTGTATCTTCTCTGCAGGTAATTTGGTATGTGCTAATCAGTTGCTAACAAGGATCAAATCAAGGATTAAGCCTCTTCATCAAGGATCAAACAACTCTTGTTCTGAATTTGCCTTCCCTGAGGCTCCTGTCTCCCAATCTGGAGGCATGGTTAGTTGCTCCACTCACGGTAGTCTTATGGCAACTTGCTATTAGTAGAATAAGAGCATGAACTCCCAAGGCAGACTGCTAAGATATGAATCCCATTTCTAGCTGTGTGTTTTTGGCAAGTTACCTTGCTTCAATTAGCTCCTCTCTGACATGGATACAAAATCAATGCCTACTTCATAGGTTTGTAGTGGGAAGTGAATTAATTAATATATGTAAATCATTCATAAAAGTGTCTGGCACATAACAGGTACTCAATACATGCTTGTTGGTTTCATAAATGAATGATCTGATACTTGCCTGAACACAACGTAAATTCATTACAAGAACAAATTCATGAAGAAACTGCAGGATTCTTGGATGGATTTTCACTGGCTATAAAAAGTCAACTGGCCAGTGGCAAACAGGAGAGCTGAATAGTGATACTCTTGAAAAGAAACTCTAATTGGTGTTCAGGTCCACCAGACAAGGCTCTTTGTCTTACTTCTAGAATACGGTGACAATCCATGAGCCAGAAATAGAGGCGTTTCAATAAAAGTATAGAGTTTTGTCTCAAAAATGCCAGCCAGCCATTTAGAAAAGTTCTATCTGCAGTCACAGAATTGCTCGCTTTGTTTTTTGTCTTTTCAACCATAGCTATCTAAAGAGTTTAAAAATAGCCACATCATTAACTTAATTCTCTGGACAGATTGACACATTTCAAAAGAAAAAGTTTTTAAAACAGTATCTAAAAGGAACACCATATAAAAAGTTACAGGAAGTTCCAGAGTCAGGAAAAACATGATCCAAAATATACTATACATGAAATAGAAAGCATGAGGGAAACAGAAGCCCACAGTTAGAAGGCAATAAAAAAAATCACAAAAAAAGGCTTTCTTGCCCCTCAAAAACTATATTTTCAAGCAAAAATAGGCCATTTGAAAAAATATAGAATGGAAATAAATCTGACCGCAACTATAAATGTCCAGAGTTTTAGACTCAAGCATGATCATTATGTTTTATTCTTTCACAAAAGTGGGTCTTATAAATAATTAGATTTTCAAGTTAAACTTTTTCTGCAGATGAATCTTCATAGGATTTTACAATTTTCGAGACCTCAGACAAAGTGAAGAGAATTTGGGACACTAAACAGCTTGAAGAACAAAACAAAGCATAAAGAGGCTGATCGGTAAAGATATAATGAAGGAATTGAATGAATTCTTCCTGATATTATGTTATACTCAACCAACTCATCTTTTCTGTGAAAGTAGAAAGACAAAATGGTGGCATTTCTATTCCAACGCTGTGTTCAGCTGGTCTGGAAATCATCCTGGAGTAGTAAAACCTGTCACTTTAAAAAAACAGTGTCCTTATGTCCCAGAATGCCTTATCCACAGAGGATATTAGTCATGCTTGGGGCTATGTTAGTTTACCAAACATGGCATTTTCCATCAGGGAACTGGAGGAGGAGCAAGTTTTAATAAATCCAAGAAAGGAAATGTAATAATCAGGCAGGACGGTAACTCAAAGACTTATTAAAATGTATGGGAAGCACTCAACTCATTCAATTTACAAAGTGGCAATTCCATTGTACTGAGGCCAAGATATTTTGTGGAGAGGGTAGTTACTGAGCCTCATCACTCTGGGAGGTAGAGCAAGAGTCATGACTACAGTGACCTCAAAAGGAGAAGACGCATGAACACCCTGAGCACAGGGATGTATCTCAGTCATCTCTGCAGCCCCAGCGTGAACACAGTGACTGGCACCGAGGTGGGCTTGAGGACATTTGCTGAATGAATAACTGAATGATTGACTAATTGAAGAGATGGAGGAAGGGCAACCTAGCTGGAGGGTAGGAGAGCTTGAGCAATGACAGAAGGTTGAAAACACAGATGTGTTTGGTACAACTTGGCTAGACGACAGGTTATGTGGCTCTGGGAAGCAATGGGGGATAAATCTGATCACTATATTGGATTGGTCATGGATTCACGGCTAAGAAAACTAAACTTCTCTAGTAACCAGCATCTAGTCAATAGGAAACATAGGGGAGGGGCCTGATCAGGTCTTTGCTTCAGAACATGTCTTGGGCAGGTGTGGGCGAGCTGGGAGGCTCAGAATCCAGTTTGGAATCTGCTGTCATAGTTAAAGGAGAAACAACAAGGTAAAATCAGGGCAGTGGCAGAGGAGCTGGAGAGGAGATGATGGATAGCACAGAACTCTAGCTTGTTGCCTGTGAGATATGGGAGAGGATCTATGTCATGACAGGCTAAGTCATGACAGACAGACAGACACTCACTTTCTCACAAATATTTCCTGTGCTAGACCATGGGATAGATAAGGGAAGACACAGAAGAACAGAACTCAGCCCCTGCTCTTGCAAGGCTCATAGTCTTGTAGAAGAGGCAGACACATAAATAACAACAGCAATGTAACATATGCTAGAATAGAACAGAATACATACAAAACACCACAAGAGTTTTATTCTGGGATGTGTTTGGACCCAAGAAATATCCAAGCTCACATAACCCTAAGTCATCATGTTCTGGGTTATATAAACCATCTGGGATCATTCGTTCAATCAGCCATTTGAATAACATTATTTATTGAGAACCTACATGCCAGGCACTGTTCTAATTGTGGGGACACAACAGATAAAAACCTCTGTCCTCATGAAATTACATTCTAGTGGCAGAGGACAAATACATAAATATAACAGTGTTAGTGATAAGTGCAGAGCAGGACAATAAAACAGGGAAGGGCAATAAGAACTCCCCGAGGAAGGGGCTGAGGGGCATTGAATTTCAGAGAAGATGGCCAGGGAAGGCCATCCTGAGAAGACATCTCATTGGATGGCAAGAACTGGCTGCTGTTCCCATGGCTGCTGCTTGGATTCTAGCCCCTTGTTCTGTTTATTTCATTTCCTGAGACTCTCCTCATTCTCTCCAAGGCAAACACTTCAGTCTTTCTTCACTGGATTGGAACTTGACGCTTCTCAAAGCTGTTCTTGCTCTTTATGGAAGACAGGGCCTTAGTCCTTTTAATAGCCCAAAGACAAGGGGCAGTGATAAATCAAGACTAAGAGAGCACTCCGTATTTTTACACACTTGATACACACATAGACAAATACCACAGTGAAGAGTCACCCTGCACTTTCTGCCTCTCAGAAAACATTGGTCCAGGCAGGAGGGGATGGCAGAGGGCCTCCCTGAGCCCATGTTTGCACCACCCCATTGATGCCTGGGTTCTTGCTCTTCTTGTGGGCAGAGCTGTTCCAAGGGTCCCTGGAGGATTCAGTTAATCAATCCCTCATTCACAGGCATGATAAGCATACCTGGTGCACAGTGCCCCATGCTTGCATGGTGGGTGCACAGAGACAGACAAGGCAAGGTTCTGCTTGTCATGAAAACAGCTGGGGCTTGGAGGACTAGATAGACTCCTCTCTGGTCTCCTGCCTTCCACCCCGTCTTTCCCACCATAGCCAGAGGGACATTTCTAAACATAACCTGAAGCACAATCTGATCTTGTCCCACCCTTTGTCTCTCACTTCCTCAACCTGGCTTCCAACATTTTTCTCTTGGTTTCTTTGAGGCCACATTTTCCTTGTTGTCCTTAACCTTATTGGTGGCTTCTTACCAGCTTCCTTACTGCCTCCTCCTCCTCCTCCTCTTCCTCTTTCTCTTCTACTGAACCCAACATCTAAATGTTGGTGGACTGGGACTCTGTCCTCAGCCCTCTTCTCAAGCCTCATTCTCTCCCCAGATGATATTATTTCTCTGTGGTTTAAATATCATCTACAAGTGCATTTGAGATATTTCTACTGAGCTTCACAATCAGAGATCCTATAGTTCATTTGACATTGGCATTTGGGTGTCCGCTAGACAGTTGAAACCTAACATGACTGACACAGGAATTCTCGGTTTTCATTTCCACAGCAGAATCTAATTCTCTTCCTTTAGCCTTTCCCATCTCAGCAAATGGCACCTGGAATCTCTGTGGATGCTCAGGCCCCAAGCCAAGCAGTCATTCTTGATTCCTCCTTTACCACACCTATTCATGTTGGCTCTACTTTCAAATATATACTCTTCCAGATATGACCACTATTCAATATCCTCTACTTCCAAAGTCAAAGTCACTGCCATTTCTTACCTGGATTACTAGTTTTCCCATTGCCACTGCCTAAAATCCATTCTCCATTTAGCATCCAAAGAGATATTGTCAAATATGAATGAGTTTCAGGGCTGCATTGTGATTTTTGTGGGCCCTAAGCCCTTTTGCCTTCATAAGTCTCCTTCTCCATTAAAAAATATTAAAAATTATATTTTATGGCTGTTAATATAAATATATTAACATTATATTAACACATTTTATTAGGCTTAAAAATTAACTTTCTTCTTCTGATTTTAAAATAAATATTTCTGTGTGATCTCTGAAACTGCTGTGGGCCCTAGACACTGTGCCTACTGTCCCTTCATGGATAAGTCGGTCCTGATTAGGCCCCACCAGGGCTCCTACTTAAAGTCCTTTGACTGTATCCCCCAGCAAGTAAGATGAATTAAAAAGACCTTGACAGAATCCTTAATTTCTATATGAGCTGGCTGGAATCTATCTTTTTGAACTCTTCCCCATCTGTCTCTTAAACAGAACAAATTTGATACTGCCAGGGGCCCTTGCACTTCAGTTTGTTGAGGCTCAAACATATTCCCTCCCAAATTCTCAATAAGCCACTAACACACAGGTATAGCAAGCCTATGAGTTTCTTGTGGGTTATGCAAATAGGAAACAAGATGACTGGGCTTGAAGCATCTTGCTGGCTGTGTACTTGAGACAGCTATCTGTTAGATAAAGGTGCGCAGGAGACAGAGGGTTATATCACCATAGGTAAGGGCTAAGGAGGGTAGAAGAGCTGGTGTTATCTGAGAAGCAGCAAGCAATGAAGAGAGAACATCACTGCAGTGAGTCAGATAAAGATGCCTGTCTCCTTTCTCTCTTCCTCAGCTTCAAATGAGCCCATTGAGAAGCTGGAACCCAGAAGAGGGAGGATCTTTAAATCATATAGGAGGGTTTAAATTTTAAACCACAATGCATTGGGATTTATTTGCCACAAGGAACTAGACAACTGTGGAATCAGTCTGCCCAATCCCAAGGCCATCATCTTCCCATACCAGGCTGCTATCTCAGCTCTCAATCCTGTTTACCCTTTCTTTTTTCTTTTTCTTTTTTTTTTTTTTTTTGAGACAGAGTCTCACTCTGTTGCCTAGGCTGGAGTACAGTGGCATAATTTTGGCTCATTGCAATCTCCGACTCCTAGTTTCAAGCGATTCTCCTGCCTTAGCTTCCCTAGCAGCTGGGATTACAGGCATGCGCCACCATGCCCGGCCAATTTTTGTATTTTTAGTAGTGATGGGGTTTCACCATGTTAGCAGGGCTGGTCTGGAGCTCCTCACCTCAAGTGATCCACCTGCCTCAGCCTCCCAAAGTGCTAGGATTACAGACATGAGCCACCATGCCCGGCCAACCCCTGTTTACTCTTGTTCTGGAAGCTGGTTTATTTCCTCCTCCGGGGGGAACCCCAGACTAAAAACAGATGTGTTGTTGATCGTCCAGAAATGGCCTCATGTCTACCATGTATGTACGATGACCCCACCCCATCAAAAGGATTTTTAAATGCCCTTCCCCTATTGGAGGCCCTCAGAATGCTGAGCCAGGCAAAGAAGGTATCACAGGAATCACAATGGAAGCCCAGAGAGGAGAAACGCAGGGAGCTGCAGCCCCACCTTTGTTCCTAGATTAGCAAGGATGGCTGCCAGTCTGCACGCTATACAGAGCTTTGAAAGGTTAATAATTAAGTGACCAAACATGCTTGTTGGCCAAGACATACCTGGCTTACACCTGCTGCCCCAGCTTCATTAGTCATAGCATTCTCAAAAGAATCCCATTCTGAATGATAAATGAAATGGCTGCCTTATCAAACATCCATAGAAATCAATGGTCAGAGGCAACTTCAAGGCATACTTGAGCTGGTTCATGACAAGAACAAAGAAAAAGTGCAGACATGAACAGCAGCAGAACCCAGGCAAAGTAAGAAGGAAGCCCTCAGTGAGTGTTGGGGATCACTGTCAGAATTCCTCTGGACTCCCTGGATGGCTGCCATTTACCCTTCAGTTAGCAGACAGCAGCCTAGAGTCATCATTCCAGGGCAGGCTTAGTCATTCTTAACAAGTTCTGCATTAAAGACCTCCTGTGGGGTTTGTTAGAGAAAGAGTGATTCCTTGAACACATGATCCAGGCATCACCAGGTACTTCCCATCTCCCCAAGCAGGTAGACTGAGCTACACAAAGAACAGGGAATTGGGAGCATGACCTTGGTATTTCAATCCCTTTTTGGTCCAAAAACAGTAAAAAGAAAGATTACACATACAACTCTGCTCCTATTTCTTTACCTCTTTAAGGCTATTTTCCCACCTTTTAAAAACACTATCTCCTTTCCAAAATTCAAAATTTGGAGTAAAGTCTATGTAAAATATGTGTCCCCAGTTCTGCCACAAACTTCTGATTCTCAGCGACAGATAATTTTCAAATTTATTACTTCTAATTTCACGCTGTGAAGATTTCCAAATCCTGGTTACAGGGTCTGGTTAAACCCTAAAGGCACAGACACCTGACCCCACTCGGACTCATCATTCTTTCTACATTACCACCTCAACCAAAAGGCTGTTACAGAGATCCCCAGAATGTATTTATTAGAACACCAGATTGCTTATAGGCATTATATGAGAAAACAAGGGTTTTGTGATCAAAGATGTTTATTTAAATGCAGATTTTACAACCTCAACTTGTCCCTTTACAACAGGTCTTCCCAGAGTTTTAATGTGCAGACAGGCATGTGAACCTCTGATAAAGAGAGGGAAAATGGAGAGGCATCTTCCTCTGACTTAATACAACCCTTTTTACTTTTGGTAGAAAATCGTAAGGCATGAGTGTTTAAGGAGCACACTTTGGGAAATGTGGTTCTACTAGCCTTACTAGGCAAATATGCTTCTAATATGTATAACTAATACATGTAAAGCACTAATTATATTAATAATGCCATGAGTCCTTTTTTCTTTTTCTGTCTACTGCTATGATAGTTTAATACCATGCTTTCTTTTATTAACACTAAAAAGATGGACATGTTGAATTATTTTATAATTTTCTTTTACAGTTCTGTGAGTTAAGCTGTATATAGCATATGGGTGTATCATTCTTTAGTAAATTACATCTACCTGTGAACTAAACATTGATTTCATTTTGACTTTGTGCCATTGTCTAACTTTGCAAAAAATCAAAATCAAGGAATCAAGGTGCTTCACAAAAGGAACATCTATTTTTTTAAAAAAATCCATTCTGGTCTTGGTGTTCAGTGAACTTTTTTTCACCAAGCTAAAGCAAAAACAAACAAAACCCCCAAATACCAGACATAGAAATGGAGACCTCCCTTCTTCCTCAGGCTAGATTCCTGTTAGATTCCAAAGAAAACTGTGCCGGAACTCAGAATTTTCCTGGCGGCTCTGCATCTCCTTGCTATGCATAGTATTTCTCATATGATTTGAAGAAAGCACTGTGGTTGTACATTTCTTGAGTGCCTTATCAGAATTATCTTTCCAAAAAGCTCAAGAAAGACAAGCAAAAAATCCCCCAGAGAATGTCTAAGTGACAGTGCTCCATCTGAATATCCTTACAAATTGCTACAATGCAGGTTTACCTGGGGTGCAAGCACAGCAAACACGTGCTTGTAGTCCATTTGCTTTTTTCTCCCTGATACATTTAGAAAGAAGTGCTTAGGCCGAGAGCCATAAAATAAAAACATACAATAAGTCCAAGTCTTTTCCGTATATGCTGTGATTTGATAATCGTATTGATAAAACATTTGTAAAGGCCTTTATTGGAAGGCATGATTCTGATCCATTTTGCATTCTTCCAATTTTCATTTTTGCTATTATATCTAATTGTTTATCTATAACCTAGAGCATTCCAGCAAAAGGGGCCCTTTTAAAGCTAGTGGGAAAAAGGCCACACTGGTTTTCTTAAAGTAACTTCCAAGTATTTTCACTATAAATGAGAGAGAAAAGTTTCCAAATTGAAGAAGTACATAGCTCCCAGAAAGCACACTGAAAACTATGCAGAATAATTTTTGATCAGGCTGGAGGACTGTGCCAGGCTCCAAACAAGTGGTTATTCTGTTGTGACATCTGCCAGGCAATGCTTCCATTGTTCTCTGGAATTTAATTCATTTTAAATTACTCCATCCAAATGATAAAACATGAGATGTGCTATAATCCAGGGGTAAAATGCTATGATTGTTTTTAGTGTGACCACAACTGTTTGCTGGGAGGAAATACAGCCTGTTCTAATTAAGCCCTGATTATTGTCTTCTGAAAAATAGCTAGTTCCACAAATGTGAGTGAAATCCTGTTAAATGGAAGGGTTGGGATAAACACTCTTGACCACTCTGGTATGACTTTAAAGTTGGGAGGGCCATATGCAAAGACTTCCTACAAAGTAGAGCAACAGCCTTTGGAAAAGAAACTATTTTTGGAACTAAAAGCAGCTTGGGATACTGGTTTACTATAAGGTATAGTTTAATATGTGTATCAGTATAGTCAACACATCGTTTTACTGTTCAAAGACTACTGTGCAAATGCCTCCAAATCCAAAATATTCTGCCTAACAAATGCTGTCAAAGTTCCTAAATGGGAACACTACCTTATGGAAGCATTAATGATCAGGCACTGAATTAAAAAAACAAAAAAACCCACCACCAAGATGAATCTCAGAAGAAAACACACATGCACACATATAAGAATTCATATCTCTTGTATGCCAAATATTTAATATAAATCTTTGAAACAAGTTCAGATGAAATAAAAATCAAAGTTTCCAAAAACGTGAAGATTAACTTAATTGTCAAATATTCCTCATTGCCCCAAATCAGTATTTTTTTTATTTCTATGCAAAAGTATGCCTTCAAACTGCTTAAATGATATATGATATGATACACAAACCAGTTTTCAAATAGTAAAGCCAGTCATCTTGCAATTGTAAGAAATAGGTAAAAGATTATATGACACCTTACACACACACACACACACACACACACACGTGTGCACGCCAATGACAAAAAACAATTTGGCCTCTCCTAAAATAAGTACATGAAGACCCTTACGTGCTGCCAGGAGGGAACACTGTGTCACCCCTCCCTACAATCCAGGTAGTTTCCTTTAATCCAATAGCAAATCTGGGCATATTTGAGAGGAGTGATTCTGACAGCCACGTTGAAATCCTGTGGGGAACCATTCATGTCCACCCACTGGTGCCCTGAAAAAATGCCAATAATTTTTCGCTCCCACTTCTGCTGCTGTCTCTTCCACATCCTCACATAGACCCCAGACCCGCTGGCCCCTGGCTGGGCATCGCATTGCTGGTACAGCAAGTCATAGGTCTCGTCTTTGACGTCACAGAAGCGATACACCAAATTGCCTGGTCGGTCATTGTCATAACCAGAGAAGTGAATTCTGCCCCCTGGCAGCTGCTTAGCAGGAGGGCTCACCCCAATCTTCATAAATTTTCTCTTGTGGGGCTTTTTGAGTTCCAGGAGAGCATAATCATAATCCATGCCGATGTCATTGGCATTGCCCTTGATCCAACCCTTGGGCACATGGGTGCGTTTCACCCGGATCCACTGAAATTTCATCTTCTCGGGCATGGCTGAAGTGGAGTCGTTGGCCCCTCGACCACCATCTTTAAACTTGGGCTTTAGGAAGCCCACTCGAAGCTTCTGGGTTCCTTTCACATAGGTTTTTCCATCATGTATGCAGTGGGCAGCTGTGAGGACATGCTTCTCTGCCACCAGGGTGCCGGTGCAGCCCGTGGATAACTTCACTGATGTTGAGAAAGGGTAGTTGAGCAGGAAGTCCTTCCCAAAAATGCTGAACCTGCTGTCATAGCCATAAATCTGCCGCTTCCTTCGAGACTTTCCTGAAGACCCTGAGTCTCGGTGTTGGGCCCCATCTCCACTACTGCTGAGGATGTAGATGCCCACCTGCGTCTCTGTGCGGCTGCCATTGGCATAGAGCGTTTCATAAGACAGATATTGCTTGGCCTCTTCGTAAGTGGGCAGTGGAGTTCCCTTATGACACTGGGGTCCACATGAAGAAGATACTTCCAATTTGGCTTCGGCTCCAAAGTCTGGCTTGGCTAAATTGAGGGTAGACTGGGGCAAGACGACAGGGAGGCGGTATGCAGGCCAAGTGGGTTTCCAGGGGGCACTGTAAGGGCTCACTTGCCCAACAGCACAGAGCAGAAAGAAGAGAAGGAAGAGGAGCCCTGGAATCCCTGCCATGCCGAGCACTGTTCTGTAGAAACAAAGACAAGCAGGTCAGGAGGGCAAGGGCTGAACGTTCATTTACTGCAGACAGCAAAGCTCAGCAGCAGGCCTGTCATTGTTTCTGAGTCTTTGAACCCTCCTCAGGAATCAGGGTGTGGAGAGGAATCCTTAGATAACGGTCTCACTTTCAACGCAAAGGCTCAACCTTAGGAACGTTCCTGTGGCTGGGTGCCTGAAGTGAAATTGGGTGTTCCTTCCTTTCTATGTTTAAGATGTCCCTAATGATGGTAGACTGCAGAGTAGCATGCATAAAGTCATTAGTCCCCTGGCTAATTGACTGACCAGCCCCAATTTCCACGTAATTTTGAGCCCTCTTTGTGCTTGATTCTAAACCTCCTCCTCTTCTACCTTCATGATGCCCCCGCCTTTCCCTCCTCCTTCTCTCATTCTCATTGTAACATGTACTTGGAAAATTTTCAGAGCAACTTGGTCACTCAGAGGGTCAATTTAAATTACATGGCTTACTGAGTGACTGAGACATCAAAGAAGGACAGCTCCACAGTGTCACAATTACCACCACTCCTGTGGTTTTTAAATGATGGTGCACTCGAGAAAGGGTATGAGATTTTTTGTTTTGTTTTGTTTTTTGCTTTGAATTTACAACAACCTTTACTATTATATATATTGAGTTCCAGAGTGGCTAGGCTTCTAATAAAATATTCCTTCTTCCTTTGGATTATGTTGTACACTACCAGGATCTTTGTCAATATCTAAAGCTCTAATATTGCATCAGCTATAACACTATGAACTGTTACCATTGGTTACTTTTTCAGTTGTTTATATCTGTATTACCAACTAAATCTCTTAAATTTGGGCCTGTGCTAGCACTCGACAAAGATTTGTTAAATGGATGCTTGTATTAACGGAAAAGTGAGGAATGTTGCATGCTGACGCTAATGACAATGATGTACATGGATGATGCGGTAGCTCAGAGAAACAGCTTGAGGCCAATTGTGGGAGTAAGAACGAGAGAGGCCTTCTAGGAGAAGTGATGCTTGAGAAAGTATGCCACAGCCTCACTCCAACCTCTCAATATAGAGGACCAAATGTATTATTTGGCAAATGCACCCGTTCTTTTCAAATGTACCCACCGTTTAGAAGCAATAGGAGTCCTAGTAAAGGTGACACCGTGGAGCTGTCCCTCCTTGATGCTTCGGTCATTCAGTAAGCTATGTAATTTAAATTTACCCTCTAAATGAACAAATTGCCTAGAAATTTTCTAGGCATCACCTGATGTTTCAGATGGGTGCTGAAGTTGAAAAGAAGTCTGATAACATAAGACAGAGAGAAGGGGATACTTAGGGAAGGGAAACAAGAGTCTGTGCAAGGGCACAGCAACATGCAACCATGTGAGTAATTTGGGGAATCACACTTAGCTCAGCAAAGGTGGAGTAGAGGAAGTGGTGGAGGCAGCAGGCAAGAGCTAGATTCTGAAGTGCTATGTGTACCAAACGAAGAAGTTTGGATTTTACACTGCAAGGTATGTTTAAATGCCCAGATCAATCATCCACAAGAAAAACAACAACGAGGGAGACTGAAAGTGCTTTCATAAATGTTTAAGCATCAGTTGGCTCTCCGTGGCTCTGACTCTTCTGGTTCAATAGAAGCTGACTCAGCAGGTAGGGTAACTCATTCACAACCAAGCATCCAAAAACAAGGACCCAGAAGGGGTGGGTCTCAAGAGGCTCTCGGAACACAGCAGAAGTCAGGAAGAAACTGTTTTGTTATTCTTATTCTCTTCCTGTTTGAAAGTACAGATCTACTGGCAACTTTGGGTGCCTTTTGCTCCCTTTTATATAAAAGTGGAAAATCCCAATGATCTGATGTAGTATAGCTGAGCATGCCCATTCTCATTCCCAATATCCACACTGTGTTTCTAACATATGTGTGTGCCCCACCCACCTCTGGGACCTTTTTGCTTGACTTTTTCTCTTGGCTTCCACTTCAGTCAGGGAGAATAGGGATAGGAAAAGAAAGAAATAAGGTCCTGGAAAAGCCAGTTCCTTGGAACTCCCTAATTCCTTGAAATTCTACTTGACTCCATCTTTCCAAATAGGAAGGGTCCCTGAGCCCTTTTGTAGGAAGGAAATACATTTAATTATTTCTTTAAATCCTTGAAAACATGGGGTGCCTGCATATGTGCACATACGTGTTTGTATGTGCTTGTTGGGAGTATTGCCAAGACTAAAGGTTTTAAGTGGACTAGGAAGGGGATGCCAATGCTAGCTGAGTCCTCCTCTCCAATGGAGAACTTGGCAGTGAAATGGGTGTGGTGATGACAACCCTTTAGGAGATCTGTGGGGCATGGTTCTGATTATTCCCACCTACTGGCTAAGGAGTCATCCCTTGGGCTTATCTAGGACTTGAGCAGCCTTTTCTCTATATAAGTTGCTGTCTAGGTGACTAAATGCCCCACTCACACCAGAATCCCTGCCAAATGTGACAGGGACTAGGAGGAGTCATATATCTCCCACATGGCTGTATCTTGGGCTTCAACGCACCATTCTCTCCTCCCTTTGAGTAATGTGGGGAATGTTAATGTGACTTACATTGAGAACATGGTAAGCCAAGTTTTACTTCAGCTTATCTTAAGAAAGAAAACACAGAATGCGGAGGTCCAACCTGCCAAGTGTTCCTGTTTTTAAAATACGATTCTTGGGGGAGAAAGAGTAGGAGATGAGGTAGTATTATACTATGTATTATCATCAGCTACAGATAATATTTTCAATGTGCATGAAGAACATGGCAGTTACGATATCCTCTTTCATGAGCCACAGCCTTACTCCAACCTCTCAATATAGAGGATCAAATGTATTCTTTGGCAAAATGATGAATGATTATGTCTCAAGAAACTTTGGGATCAGTTATGAATCACAGAATCCTGTTAGAGAATGCTAAAGAGTCTACTGCATGATAGAATATTACTAATTCAGAGTTCTTACAACTTGAATTCTGTTCATTTAGCCAGGAGTGAAGGAGAAGCCAGCCATCTATAAGAAAAAAACAAACTGCTAACCCAACAGGACAGTGTGAAGCTTTAACTTTGAAGAATAAATTTTTCAGAGACTTAATAAGTCCTAATTTCTATTAGTTTGCAACTCTGCTTCCAAGTTCTCCACATTACTAAACCCTATTTACTAACTTGTGTGATAAGACTTTGTTCTGACAGCATTATATATCTTGCTTAAACCTTCCATGTAACGCTAAAAGTTATAAAATTGCATTTAAAAAAGTTTAATTCAGATTTAGAAACGAATGCAGACTTTTAGAAACTAATGCCCATCAAATTACTTCAAACTGATTAGGCTTAGATATTTTTAAAATATCTAATCAGAAATTAGAAGATACAGCTGTGGGCTCTCAAGCCCTTAAATGGGTTTAAACTGATGTCTGTATTAAAGCTACAAGCTTCTTAAGTTGCTTAGTCCTTTACCAAATGTTTATTTAGGGTGCTTTAGAAATTCTTCTGAATAGCATCCTCAACCAGATGATTGCTTTAGCTGGTCTTTTTAGCTCTGGTCTTTAGGTCCAGGATTCCCTAATATTATAATTTTCCAGAATCACAGAAGTCCAGGTCAGGGACGATGCTGACTACAGTGTCTGTACTATCATTTACTTCTCAGGACCATTGATTCATGGAATTATGGAGGGTGGAGGCAAAGGAGGGGGAAAGGAAAAGGAAAAGGAAAATGAATCACGCTAATTTCTCATCTATCTGGCAGACAAGATTTCCCTGATCAGTCTGCAAAAGGGCCACTGTTTGAGAGAATGATTTAACTCCTATAGCAAACAAGTGCTGGGAGGGAAAACCTAATCCTTAGGTCATATATTCTCTATTGTACAAATTGTGACTCCAGCAGAAGGCAGCTTTCAAGAACTGAGTGGAGGGATGGCTGTGTGTGTATGCTCTTAAGACAGGCCCCAAAGAAAAGCCTGAGGGGGAAACAACCCTCCTGTCCATTAAGGGTCTTTCCTGAGGCATTCGCAGCCTGCCCTGACTCATCCGCATTAATAAAACAACAAACGATGCAAAACTGTGATGCTTTAAAATTAGGTTGGTGGATTTACATTCATTTCTCAACTCACATGATAATGGAGTAATTCCTTAGAAGACAAATAATTATTGTTACCATCTGTATAAACCCTGGGTAAGCCTGTGCTATACCTGTTTAAGTTTACTTAAACATAAACACTCATCTAAGGTATAAACAGATGTAATGAAAACATTCATAATCCCACACCTGGAAAGGTAACTAATGAGTTACATGATTTTAAATTCTCTCTCACCCTTATAAATGAATCACCTTATCCTTGCAGAGCTGCCTGGAAGACTCACACCTTAAAAATGGAATGAAGATTTTCAAATCTCACCCTTTTACCTAAGTCTGGATGAAGAAAATTTAGGTCTATAACGTTTCATTTCTAGGAATAAGCTTTTGCTGAATAAAGATTCCTCGTATACATAAATTATCTTTTAAGGTTTCCAACCAAGTGTTTCCGTGCATCATTTCACCTAACTGGCAGGGAAGAATGGAAAATGAAGGTAAGAAAATATTTTTTCACCATGCTTAGTAATACAGAAACTATTCCTTTTCCAGCTTTGGGTATCTGATTCATAAATAGGTTACACAGTCCACCCTCCATCACTCAATATGAGCCACGGTCTGAAAATATTTATACTTTTTGAGGATGCTGCCACTTCATAGGCCCTTGGTGGTGGGACTTTGCATAATTAACAGATATGCAAACAACAATCTCTTTGGAGACTGGATGCAGTGACTACTGTCTCCTGCATGGCACCTTAGTCTTGAAAACTGCAACAACACAGGTCTCCTCAAGAGGGCCACTGTTTGAGAGAATGATTTAACTCCTATAGCAAACAAGTGCTGGGAGGGAAAACCTAATCCTTAGGTCATGTATTCTCTATTGTACAAATTGTGAATTCCTGCAGCCACTATAAACCGTAATGATAGAAAGAAACGGCAGGAAAGTTTGCAAAGATACAGGTTTTGGACACCATTTGGAGAGATGACAAAGGGTCTTCCATGGAATCAGTGGTCAGTGATATGGAATGGTGAAATCATGCTAAATCCTAAAGCAAATGCTTAAGAATGAACGAAGCTCTGTGAATACTCTGCAGTCAGGCTTGTTCTCGTTTTCCTGAGTCACAGACCCTATTAAGGCAAAACAGACCTAATCACATAATCGTTTAAGAATTACAGTCTTGTACAGGAAACTACAAGGCACTTACAAGTCCAAGCAACCCTAAACACAATCTTGTGGTCAAATGAAGTTTAGCCTCTTCTCTATCGGATTTCAGGTAAACTAAATTGAGCCTGGGACAAACCTGGCAGAACAAAAACAGAGTGCAAAAAAACCTGCTAATACTGAGAACGTGAGAAACAAATTCCCTGGAGTCTGTGGGAGTTAGGCATGAATAATGCCTGGTGGATGAAATCCCAAGGGATCTATGAGAAGAGTTACTGGGAGAACCTGAGACTATTAACCATTGCAGACCGGGGACAAAAATGTTCTCAGATGCATTAATGGACACTTATGCTACAACCAGAAAATGCATCCATGTTAACCATCCAGCTGAATAAGTCGTCAGTGTTACAAAAATGAGATCCATATTAGGCACCTTGGAAAAAGCCTTCCTTCCCAGTTCAGGCACAGGAAAGGACAAGTTACCGCTTGACTTTATTTAACTAGGAAAACTGCAAGTGAAACAACCTTTTCGTACGCAGATGGGGTGCAAACACTTTCACAAATAAACATAGTGGCTTCTGGGGGCATTTTCTAAGTTCCTTCTCCCCACTTCACGTCCAATCCACTCCTGACAGACTTCATGGTAGGCACGGTTATAAACCTGTCACAAATACTCGCATGCACAAGTAGGATCTTGAAACAACATGCAATAAATATCCTGATACTACTTTGACATAGGGCTTTTGACCACAGCTGACTTCATCTATAAATTCAATTCTTTCTCACATGGCCATGTGATGAGGATTCTGGCATTGGCCTACCTGTTCCTAAGGAGTGCACAGGGAGCCCTCAAATTTAGTTTCAGGAGCTGAGAGAAGCAAGCCCTATTCCAATACCTACACTGAGTTTCTTAATTCTTACTGGTGTCACCCGGTGGGCAGTAAAACAAACAGGATTTTTATCAGCTGCTTTCTCCTGAGGTGCTGGAAAGCAAACCTAATTTGTATTCTGGAGGGGAGTGGTGGTGTTCCTTCATCTGAACAAGTCTTCTCCCGCTCCTTTTAAAACTTTTATTTAAAAGTTAACTCGTGATGAATGCCTACAGGCAGAAGAACTATTTGCTTACAACAACTGTTGTTAGATCAGACTGTAGTGTCTAGGGTTAGCACCCCCGGAACGCACACGGACAACCACTACGGCTCCGGAGAAAACATTCTATTTCCCAGCCTGTATTTGCTGCACTTTTGCACTTCTCTTGCTTGCTTAGGTGTGTTCACAATCACATACCCAGGGTTAAAAATTAATATTTAGAACTTGATGGAATCCGGTATATGCAAAACTCAAGGAAAAGAACTAGTGGTGGTGGTGTGTTGGGGGGGTGCATGGGGGTGTAGCCATCATCCCCGCCGAAGGACAGCTTGCCGAGAGCCGGCTCTCTCTGCTTCCCAACCAACATCCTGCACCCAAGACAGCAGGATCTTCTTTCCCCACCCGTTTCATTGGTGACACTGCATGAATCCAAATGACCTGCAGCCCCCGTCGTCTCCCCAGAGCTCCTTCAGGCCCCCAGCCCGTGTCCTGGAACCCCGAGGACTGCCCTGGCGAAGTCCTGCGGTGCCTCCGGCAGCCCGCAGTTACCCTACCCCGCGCATACCCGGCCCTTTGTCCCGCTCCTCCCGGCGCCTCGCCTCTCCCGCGCCCGGGCGGATGCCCCAGTCGGTGCCCGCACTCACCCGCGCCGAGCAGCCCGCCCGGGCCGCGGCTCGCTGCGCCGCTCAGACAGGTGTGGGCGCCGGGAGAGAGCGCGCGGCTCCCATGCCTGCCCCGCCGCACAGCCGAGTGCGAGCAAGTTGGCGAGCAGCGCAGGCAGCTGGCGGGTCCGCCCCCCGCGCCACCCGCGGCCCGCCCGCCCCGCCTCCGGCCTCGGGGAAGCCGCGCGGCCGCCGCCCGCCCCACTGCACATAAACCGTGCCCCCCTCCCCTCGCCGCTCGCCTGCGGCCGGAGCAGGGTGGAGCAGCCCAGAGGACCTGAGGCCGAGCGTCCCTGCGCAGGTGGGCCCCGGTGGCGCAGCAGCACTAGCCAGTCTGGGCCTCTCGGCGCCAGGCAGCACCGGCTCTGGAGGGCTCTCCTGCCCGGGACCCGCGCGCCGTCACCCTTTGAACACCGCGCATCTCCGGGTCTGGCGCGCGGCCTCCTGAGCGAGACTACGGCCTTCGCTGCTGGGAGCACGCTGCCAGCTCGCAAAAAGGCCAGGTCCCCTACAAAAGGCGACCCCTCCCCCAACAGCCTAGAACTAGGGACGCGGGCCACACCTGGTGTATGGGGAGCCCTGGGCAAATTTGAAGAATTGGTTCAGAACCTGTGTGCGCCCCACCCCCACGTACACTTTTAGCGCCTTAAGGTGCTGACCGAACTCCTAGTTTCTCCGGTGCCTCCAAAGAACAGAAACCTGTATTCCCATGGCAGGGCCACCAATGCTTTGCATTTCCTTACAGCACTCAGTGCTCTGCGTGGGGCCCAAAGCACCGGGGGTGCTTGGCAGCTTCTGAGCGGCGGTGGCCGGGGAGCCCACTGGCCTCAGTTCTTCATCGGGGCACCAGCTGGTGGAGCCACCTCCTTGTCCAGTGGGCCTGCTTCCCTGAATCACTCCAAGCGGTCGTTATCTTGGTGGTGGTGGTTGGGGGCCAGGGTAGGGGGGTGTGCGGGGAGTCCTCTCCTAACCAGGCTGGAGAC
Organism: Pan paniscus; assembly: GCF_029289425.2. NCBI lineage: Eukaryota > Metazoa > Chordata > Mammalia > Primates > Hominidae > Pan > Pan paniscus. The sequence continues at coordinate 87,722,084 of NC_073258.2, read as the reverse complement.
CTTGCCATTTAAGGTCCTAGTGTTAGAGCCTTCCTATTTAATATAGATTACTGTGTATTGAGCGTTTTCGGTCAAGAGCTTTACATATAGGCCATTGTGGTGAAGAAGGTGCAGAGATTACACTAATTTTTATAAGGAACAGGAGGTTTGGAGAGGTTTTATGACTTGCCCCAAATCACACAGCTACTGAATGGTAGGACAAGATTTTGCACTGAGCCATGCTTTCTATCAAGCTACTTAGCTTTCCTTTCTCCTATCAAAGTCTACTCTCAGAAAGGGAAGGTCTAAAGTGCTATTTCACACCAAGGTGTTACTGATATGCCTAATACGTTGGTGTTTGCAATTACTTTTAAATGAGAAAGCCCTGAACACATTATTGTGTGGTCTTTTCTTTTCTTTTATTTTCAAGACAAGTACTCCCTCTGTAGCTCATTCTGGAGTGCAGTAGCAGGATCATAGCTCACTGCAGCGTAGACCTCCTGGGCTCAAGTATCCTCCCTTCTCAGCAAGGATTACACGCGTGAGCCACTGCTCCCGGCCTGGTGTTTCTTAAATAGAAAGGAAACTGATATTTTCCACCATTTTAAGGGCAAAATTTTCTTAGCTTAGCTTCAATTGTTTTCTTTTAAAATGTCACGTTAATATATAGAGACATAGGCCAGGCTCAGTGGCTCACGCCTGTAATCGTAGCACTTTGGAAGACCAAAGTGGGCAGATTGCTTGAACTTAGGAGTTTGAGACCAGCCTGGGCAACATGGCAAAACCCCATCTCTATAAAAAATACAAAAAACCTAGCCAGTTGTGGTGGCACACGCCTGTGGTCTCAGCTATTTGGGAGGCTGAGGTGGGAGGATGGCTTGAGCCCAGGAGGTGGAGGTTGCAATGAGCTATGATCACCACTGCACTCCAACCTGGGTGACAGACCAAGACCCTGTCTCAAAACACACACAGACACAAAACCAGATATAAACTTATGTTACAGCTTTTGAACAACTCGCAAATAAAACCAAAACAGATTTATAAACATTTTCTTCCAGAATAATAAAATTGAAATTAGTAACGTTTCCTGGACTACTATCAGCATTGCATGGTACTGACAGCTGAGGCGTCAGTACCTTTGACTTCCCTGTGGCTCTGCCACTCTCATGATGTGTGAGGTGCCCAATGCAGACTCAATTCTCTCACCTCTTTCCTTCGTTCCATCTACCATATCTCCTTTGCCCACACCATATGTCATTGCAATGGGTTTCTCTTGACTCTAATACATTATTTAGGTATTTGTGCTGTTTCTCTCTTATTAGCATAGCAAGTGAAGTGGTAACTCTTGCTGCCAAAGACTAGTACACACAGGTGCTGCAATCAAGAGGCAGTACTTGGCATGAGATGGTCATCCCAATGATCCAGAATGTGTTTATCTTTTATTATAAAAATTTTAAAGATTAAATTGAGGATCTCTAAGTGTCTGTAGCTCCCAATTGAAGAAACACCATTAAAAGGTAAGTATCTTAATAGAGGAACTGGAGGTGTAGCTGGAAGGAAGGGAAGAAGGGAGAGATTTATCAACCAGGCTCAAGTTGTATTAGAGTCACTTCAATCCAACAAATATATATTGAGCACGTATTACATGGAAACCATTGCACTAGGCACAAAATTAAAGAGATACATATAGGAGGACCATACAGCAACATAATTAAGAGTGGCCTGTGGCATCTGACTATGGGGTACCAATCCAAGGTCTGACGCTTACTAGTTGTGTGGCTTTTCGCTTAACTTTTCTGTACCTCAGTTTCCTCCTCTGTAAAACCAGGACTTTCTCATAGAGTTCTTTTAAGAATTGAATGAATATACATAGTGTGCTTAGGAGAGTTTCTTACATGGAACAAGCCCTTAATAAACATTAGGTATTGTTATATTTATCACACTTGGCTCTGCTTCGGAGTGTAGTCCTCCAGTACCACCTCAGTCAGCTTTGACATTCATTGCTCATTTTTTTCCTAGTAGTTGCAATGTTTCAAGGTAGAGTCATGGAGAACAAGATGATTATTCCCATCATTCAGAGAGAAAAACTGAGGCACAGAAGGGCCCAAGAGCACAACAGTCCTTCATCTGGTCTCAGGGACTACCGCCCACTATCCAAAGAGCTAATAGGAAGGACTCTTTAACTACAGATGTCCCACGGGGGCTCAGGGTTTGAACATGCACCACCAGCTTTTGTTGTTCCTCAGAGCTACCAAGAGTAAAATGAGAGGCTACTTCCTGGCTGTTAGGTTGTCATCACGATTGCCATAAGGACGATGATAGAACTGTATTTTGACCTCTGAGACAAATGACCAATGTAAACAGCAGATGTCTTCATGCTAAGATTAGAGGTTTGCTTTTCTTTTTGTACTCGTCCCATTTCCCTCCCCAGTGGGGAGGGGGTCGGGGGAACCAAAACCGGAATCCTCACTGCTTCTTAAGAACTCAGTTCAACTCTATAATTGTAATTCCCGAATACTTTTTATATGCATAGCAATGGAGTTGTTCAAAATGCATTCAGGGCAAAGCCCACACATTTTCTGATCATCCACTCTGTGTAAGGTTATTTGGGCTGTCAGGGAGAGAAAGCAAATACCCCTCAGCTCGAGGAATGTATGCAATGGACATAAACAAAATCAAATATAGGAGAAAGCAAGATATCAGCTGGATCAGGATACAGACATGAGCTAGAGAACATGGAAGAGGGAATCATTAATTCCCACACTGGCAGGTGCTGAAAGCTTTGAGGTAGAATTTGAGCTGAAGCTCAAAGCATAAAAATCTGGACATTACCTCACTGTGTTCACAAAACTATTTTGTAACACAGACAAGAAAAATATCCACTGTATAGATGAGAAAATCAATGCATAAATTAAGGGAGCAGAACTAGGACTAAATTGTATCTATGCTTAGTGAATGCATACTATATGCCAGGTACTGTGGAGTATATTTTATTATGTGTAATCTTTAAGACAAATAGAGAAGCTATGATTTTCTTCATTCTGCAGATGAGGATTCTGAGGTTCAAAGTTTTAAAATAGTGTACTCGGTGCCATACTACAGTACAAAGGATCACAGCTGTGACCTCTGCCCAGTCTGCCCCATTCTTTTGCTGGATTCCATTGTGTTATATTGCTTCCCAGACTTGCCTTTTCCCGTCCTGACAATAAGGAGGTTGCATCAGTTTCTGATGTCACTCCAGCTCTAAGTATCCTTTTGATTCTATCTTGCTTTTGTTCCAGTTATGTAATAACTCACGAATGACCTGTTAAATAACCCCAAAGCAGGAAACAAGATGGGACTGAATGATACTTGGAAGCTTAGGGTGGCATGACCAGCACTAACTCTAAACTCAACCTCAACCCAACTTAATTTTAGTGCTTATTTTTTATGAGACCAAGATCCATATGTAGCCTCAACAATTTAAGTCAGTTTGAAAGTTATCAAAAAGGATTATGTCTAAGGAGATAAATGGGCATATTTCAAAATCATTTCCATATGGTTTCATATTTCTTTGATAATAATAAAGTGTTACGTGGATCTTGTAGTTTACTCAGTAAGTGGGGGTTTTCAGCTCTGTGTAGTGAGTGAAAAGAGAATTGGAATGAAAGTCAACACAGGGTGGGGCATTCTAAATGTGTCTTAGCCATAGAGGTGCTGTGTGACCTTGGGTAAATCACCACACTCATTGGCCTTGATTTCTTGTCTGTTAGTAGAGAACCTAGATAACCTGCTGTTACAGTCTTTGAGCTTATGACATAGTAATCCTTATGGGAAGATGATCCACATCATTTTTTAATTTTGGGGCACCCACAGTGCCTACCATGGGATCCCGGAGTAGCGAAAGATGTGAAATTCTGTGGTCAGACTGACTTGGATTCAACTTAGAATTCATTTATTCGTTGGGTGAATGTGGGCAAGTTACGTGACCTTCTGTGCCTCACTTTTCTCATCTGCACAATGAGACTGATTTAGGGGTGTTGTAAAGATTCAGTGAGATAATCAGTACAAAACCCATAGCATCGAGCTCAGCACAAAGTAAATTCTAAATTGGCAATACATATTATTATTATAATTATTATTATCATTACTATCACTGCTGCTATTGTTACTACTGGGAATGCTCAATAAATGGTTTTGAAAATTGTTGAGTGAATAAATGAATAAATCAAACTGTTGTATTATCAATGCTAAAAAGTTTAATCCAGACTTTATAAGAAAAAATGTATCCCAGGACTCCCGTTGACACCCCCAAATCTTGTCTTCAGTCTGGTCTACAGGCAAGAGAGTTTTAATATTGAATTCAGGAAGAATTATAGATTCAAATGAGAGCCATGGTTGTATTTTTTGTCTCCTCCTCCAATCTCCTCTATGGTACCATCAGTTCATTCATTGAACAATTACCTATTGAACCATGAATATTACAAGGTTTATATATTTGTCAGTGTTTTTTTAAGGGCAAAATCACATTTTTCTTATAATGCTTAATTTAAAATTTTCCTTGTAAAAAGTAAAACCCCCATAGTAAAATTCCTGCAATAAAAACAAATCTAACAAGATAAACCACTCAAATCTCTACAGCACTTAACACAGAAAACAAATATATTTGTATTACCTTCAAAACTTTCTAAAAATTTCTATTTTTGTTAAGTATAGATTACTCATTTTAAGTCTTTGGAAACATAGGTAGTCAGGCACTCTAAATGTAAATATGTGAAGGTGTAATATATAAAAGCTTAACATACAAAATTATTGTAGGGTTAAATTGTCATATTGGTACATATGGTAGGAAAAAAAGAGCTGCACAGCAAGGAAAGCTTTACTCTAATCCTACTTAGAATATGCCAATCTAAAATTATCAGAAAGAAAAATAGACTTGAGTACTTGCAATTTCCTGTATACTCTGGGCACTATTGTAAACTGAAATATTAGGAACATTTTGGAATAACTATGTGTTTCTCATTTTCTCTGGTCAAATTTGAAGTCTCCAAATTTGAAGTGGCCAGCATGGGGCTTCTCTGATCTACTCTAACTTGCATACTGGATCTTATGATCAAGAACAAAAGAGAAAATGAAGATTTTATATTGGAAATTTTTTTTCTGAAATCTTTACAACTTTAAAAATCTTTTATGGAAAATTATTTTGTTTTCAATTTTTGTTTATATTTATCCATAAATGTTGGATTCTCTTTTTACTCCTTTATAAGGAGTAAGCTTTCATGTGGTTCAGTGTGGGGTCTGGATATTTGAATTTGGGTCTTTTATGAGGTTTCTCCTTTACTTTCTGGAAAATTCTGTTCATCCTTCAAGCTCAAATATCAGCTGTTCTCTGAAGGCTTCCAAACCCTTCGGTGCTAGATTTGTAAGTTTAACTTATGTTTTTTAGAGGGTTGTATTAAAATTATATCTTATGTTGTAATTATATATATTTACATGATGAAACTCAAGCAGTCCAGAGCTCCTTATGAGTAGGAAATCTGTCTTGTTTTCCTTTATAGTCTTTATAGTTTTCTGCTATAGTCTAGCAGAGAACCTAGCTCTTTGTAAAGGCTTATTTAATGTTAATTTAATAAATGATTAAATTAATGAATAAAATTCTAATTGGTTAAAAATATTAGATTGGAAATAATTTAGCTTGCCAGCCACTAGGAACAGGACACAGTGAGTGTACATGAAATTTTACCACTGGGGCTCTCACACTCTCCAGAATGTGAATCTGAACTTCCGTTTAGGGTCTGTTTACCATTGTTTCCTTACAGTTCATGTCAGATAACAAATTCAGTTTCCACTTGGCCTGCTAATTACATTTCACTACTCACGCTATGGCTACATGGTGGCATTCTAGGTGCCATTTGTCCATGATTTATGACATTTGACTGGCTTTCTGCAGAACTCTTTGCAGTATGCTCTGAATTTGGCCACTACAGGGTGTTCTGAGTTGCTCTACCATGGAGTCCCCCAGGATTAAAGAATGCTATTGGACAATATGTGTTTCCCAAACTCTATTCCCTCCCACACTTCTGGAAGAGGTCAATAAATTGCCTGTAAAAAAAGGTAGTTAAATATGGATATTACCATTTCAAATACTGAGAAGTCTTGCATAAAGAAATCTAGTTAAGCTTGTTTATTTCAAAGGTGCCCAATCTTATTTGACCACAGAATCCTTTTTTCAATACAGAAGTAACAGTTCATAATATAGTAGCCTTCTAAAGAACAGAATTTGAGCTCAGGAGCTCAAGACCAGCCTGGGCAACATGGTGAAATCCCATCTCTACAAAAAAATACAAAAATTAGCTGAGCCTAGTGGCGTGTGCTTGTAGTCCCAGCTATCTGGGGGGCTTGAGCCTGGGAGGTCAAGGTTGCAGTGAGCTGTGACTGTACCACTGCGTTTCAGCCTGGGTGACAAAGTGAGACCCTGTCTCAAAAAAAGAATGGAGTTTGAAAAACGTTATCCATAAGTTTACCCCACTTCTACAATTGAACCACTTCTGTTCCCAAGATGTGCTCTGTGCTTTTTTTTGCCTTGCTGTCTCTGTTCATATCTGAAACTCTTTCATATCCATCTGTCTACATTCTGTCCATTTTTCAAAGGCCTAACACAATGTTACATCTTCTACAAAGTATTTTTGTTGGCCTTTGATTTCCCATAACACTTTCTATAACTTTCTCATAGCTCTTGTAATTTTATTCGTTTTATTTTCAGCTTATGTTTCTCCTCCCCTACTGTTGAATACCATGAGTTTGCATCTCTGGCCTGCACCTTTTTTGGCTGGGTGTGTTATTCAGGGTCTTGGCAATAGCACATTGGTTCAAATGATGATACTTTAATGAAGTGGCTACTTATGGAGGTGAAGACAGGGTAGAGGGAACAAACAAGCCAGAGAGGCATCCAGGGTCTAGCAGCAGTGGGAAGCCATCACTCATCTGGGCAGGAGGCAGAAAGGAGAAAATGCTGTCCCAGAGCCCAGTGAGCATGAGCACCTTGGAGGGAAGCCTGCTTCCAATTGCCAAGTAGTCCATGGAGAGTTGCAGCTGCTGCAAGAAATGGCTCCCCAAGGACGGAGGAAGTTGGAAAGAAGCACCCTGACCTCTTCCTACTCTGATCTCCCGAGGCCTACCAAAGTCAGCTCACAAGGGAGTCAGGTTGTGCTGTCTATAAGGACCAGCCTTCTGAGCACAGTGCAGGGTAGTGAAGGGTGGAGAACTCATGGGAGAGAGGCAGACAGAAAATAATCAGCACACTGGGAAAGCCTGCTTCAAAATAGGGGTAGTGACCAGTACCCTCCTCACAGGGCTGTAAGGAGATTATAGGGATTTCATTAGAAGATGTATCCAAATATTAACATATCGCACAGAGCCTGATTCTCAAATTATTTTAGCTACTCATAAGAATCCTGTGAATAGCTACTGGTATAAAAGCTGATTGAGGAAGATGTCATGCATTGTTTATTTTTCAGCTCTTACACATGCAGCATAGGCCCTCTGAGCAGTAGGGCCATGAATGAATGCCATCAGGTGTGCCACGGGTAGCCACCTTGAACAGAGGTCACAGGGAAGCTAGTTCGGCTGTTTTGACTAAAATCATCAGTCAGTCTGACCTTGGAAAACAGACAGCAGTGAGCTGACTTTAAGACTTATTTTTAACTTTCAGCAGATTGTTCTGGCACTTCTTCCCCACAGTCTAGGCCTCTAGGTTTTCCTTTGTCTCTTTGTGGAGGTGAGAGCTGCTGAAAAACAAGTGAGCTTGTGAAAAGTGCCTCACAGCCATCACTGGAAATGGCACCAATTTGTCACATTTGAAAGCCAGCTAGAGGTGGCTGGCCCAGGGGTTCAGCAGGAGGATTTGTACTTACAGAAGCAAATTGCTTCCTCCTTTTTCAGAAGAGTAACCTGTTTTATTTCAAACACAGGATCACCTGGCTCCTTCTGCCCTCAGCACACAGATTAGGGAAACCACAAGAATAATCATCCATGTGTTCTTTTCACTTCAAAGCCCTGCAGAATGCCACAAGGGCTGGTTCTCCCACCTGAAACAAGAGAGGCCCTTCCAGGGCTGTGCTGGTTTAAGAAAGCCCTTTCCTGGGAACTGGGGGAGTGAGGTGGGACTTACCACATGAAGGCAAATCTGTGTCAGACAAGGAAGCCACACAGGTACCCTCCACTGCAGCTCTGCGCCTGTGCTCCTGGAGGAAGGGTGAGTTTGCAGGGTGACAGCTCTGTGGAACCTGTCACACTGACAGAGGCAATGAAGGTCACACTGGGATGAGATTCCAGTACTGACACCAGCAGCTGCAGGTAGGGACTTCCTTCAAAGAGGAGTGACTTTTTTATCCGGGTTTCCGGCAGACTAAAATTAGTGGGAAAAAGCCCCTTGATCCTGTGGGATCTGTAAGTAGTTGCTCACATTGTTGTCCCTGCCCCTGGGAAATCAAGACATAAACCCAAACTGTTAATAAATGGCTCTGATGTCACTATACCCACAAGCCTCACACTTTCTTAGTGGGCCAATCTTGAGTCCTCTGGCTTTTCCTGGAGCACACAGATATTTAGTCTCTACTCAAGGCTGGCAGAGGTGCTGTTTGGGGAATTGTGTGAAGTCAGGGTGAGGACAGACTCTCCAGACAAGAAGTGGGTCCACTCCATCAAACATCAGGGTGATAGGTAATACAGTGGTTTGAGGATCATGCTGCCAATAAAAATGGGCTCTTCCCAGCAATGTGACACCACTCCAAGATGACATGACAATTTTCCTTGTAATGTGAAAATGAAAAAGTCACTTGGCTACAATCCAGGAAGACCCAGGAAGTCTAAACTACCTAAACTACCATGACCTCACAGTTGTATAAATAGCATTTTGGAAAATGAGGTTATCCAAGCTATTTGCTCTTTCAGGACAAGAGATAGCAATCTCTCTCTCCCTCTCTCAGTGTAATAAAATTGAACTCTTAAATCCTCAAAAACCTTCCTGCAGGAAAACTTAAAACAAATACATGACAAGCCTTTGATTTGTTAGCCTAGCTTTGAAGGGTTGATTGCTGACTTCAAGGCAAATTCCAGTCTTGGTAGCAGTCCCCCAACCCCAACTACAATCTGTAATTTTATTATCAACTCTTTCATCCTCTGCCCAACAATCTCCAAGCTTCAGGGAAATGAAGTTCACTCAGAGATTGGGTATTCTTGATCTAAGCGTGATAGGTGTCAACCTTTGCATTTATTCTGATCCCTACCTGACAAGAAAAGAAAGGATGAGTTAGCTATAAAATGGTTTTGTGTAAAGTTATAGTTTTAAATAGTATAGGTTGGTGCAAAAGTTACTGCAATTTTTGCATTGTTGAAATTTGCCATTTGATACTGGAATACATTATTAAATGTTATGTTATATATCACTTTAATGTACATTTCTCACTTTATGTTTTTTGCTAATGACTTATTACTTGCTGTTTATTTTCGACTATAAAAATGATGTTAGACAAAAAGCAAATTTGAGCAGTTTTCTTATTCGAGTTCAAAATGGGTCGTAAAGCAGCAGAGACAATTTGCAACATCAACAACACATTTGGCTCAGGAACTGCTAACGAAGGTACAGTGCAGTGGTGGTTCAAGAAGTTTTGCAAAGGAGGGGAGAGCCTTGAAGATAAGGAGCATAGTGACTGGCCGTCAGAAGTTGACAACAACCGAGAGCAGTCATTGAAGCTGAACCTCTTAAAACAACACGAGAAGTTGCTGAAAAGCTCAACATCTACCATTCTATGGTTGTTTGGCATTTGAAGCAAATTGGAGAGGTGAAAAAGCTCAATAAGTACCCACTCATAGGTGCCTCATGAGCTGAGAAAAAAAAATGTTGTTTTGAAGCGTCATCTTATTCTATGCAACAACAACAAACCATTTCTTGATTGGATTGTGATGTGCGACAAAAGTGATTTCATATGACAACTGATGATGACCAGCTCAGTGGTTGGAACTAGATTCTTCTCGCTCCAAAGCACTTCCCAAAGCCAAACTTGCACCAAAAAAGGTCATGGTCACTGTTTGGTGGTCTGCTGCCAGTCTGATCCACTACAACTTTCTGAATCCCGGTGAAGCCATTACATCTGAGAAGTATGCTCAGCAAATTGATGAGATGTGTCAAAAACTGAAAGGCCTACAGTTGCATCGGTCAACAGAAAGGGGCCCAGTTCTTCTCCACGACAACACCCGAATGCACATTGCACAACCAATGCTTCCATAAGTTGAGCAAACTGGGTTACGAAGTTTTGCCTCATCCGCCATATTCACCTGACTTCTCACCAACCAACTGCCACTTCTTCAAGGATCTCGACAACCTTTTGCAGGAAAAACGCTTCCTCAGCCAGCAGGATGCAGAAAATGCTCTCCAATGATCATCGAATCTTGAAGCACAGATTTTTACGCTATAGGAATAAACAAACTTATTACTTGTTGGCAAAAATGCGTTGACTGTAATGGTTCCTATTTTGATTAATAAAGATGTGTTTGAGCTTAGCGATAATAATTTAAAATTCACAGTCCGAAACCGCAAATACTTTTGCACCAAATTACTTTTGCACTTTTAAAAAAGTACCTACGGCACTGATATAGTTGGAGTCCATCTTAATAATAATGATCATTTATAATCATTATAATAATAGCATCATGTGCTAGATACTATGCTAGATACTTCCCACTACTTGCATTTGACCGGATAACCCTGAGCGGTAGTAGCTCGAATCCCTCTTTTTACTGGCAAGAACCTGAGGCTCCAAACAGTTAAGTAACATTCTCTGTTCAGAGTGTTGGAGAGAGGATGAAAACCCAGGACTCTCTATCCCAAATTCTCATATAAAGTTTCCTATGTTGTTTCTGTTAAGATGCTTTTACATGCAAGTAATGGAAAATCCCAATTCATTCTAGCTTAAAAAATAATAAGGAAATGAAAAATCATACATATCAAGAAGTTCAAGGTCAGGGTGGCTGCAGGTGAGGGGCACTCAAGGCTCCCTCTCTGCTTCTCTTGGTGCCCCCTCTTCTGCATTGGCTCAGCCCTCAGGCTTGCGACAAGATGGAGAAACAAGCAAACATCATGTATAATTATATCCGGGAGACAATCAAAAGGGGGCTTTTCTTATGTGTCTTAGGAGCAACAAATTTATACCACTCCCCACACCTGTCCTCGTATTGCAATGGCTGGAATTCAATAGTCATAATACATCCTTTGCTAAACCTATTACTGGAAAGGGAATGAAGTTACCTCAGTTAGTCTAAGGTAGGTGGTGTGGAATAATTGGAAGAGGTCTGGACTAGGGTTCAGAGATCTTGGGTTTTAGTCCTAGTTCTGTCATCTACTTAGTTATGGAAACTTGCTAATTGGGTAGCCTCTCTTAGACCTTACCTTTTCCTTATTGGTAAAACAGGGCCAACAATTCCCTCCCTACTGATCTCACCAGGTTGTTGTGAAACAGGAATGAAGTCATGTCTGTAGAAACACTTTGTAAAGTGTAACACACTACTTAAATGCATGTTATTGCTTCTATTAACATGATTCAAAGAGAGCTGTTGATCATGAGACACTTTTTCTATTAAACTCATCTGTGGTACTTGATCTCATCAAGATGATAGTTTAGAATTTGTATGAGTTTTGCCAAAGATTTACCTAAATTTTACTTTTGTGCTGGCAGATTAATAGTGTAAAATAGGGGGAAAGTATGAAATTTAGTATTTAAAAAGCCAATTTTCAAGCGTCCGGATGAACTTCAACAGGAAATCTATATATAAATTAGGATAGGTCAATGATTGGTTATTTATAAGTTAAAGTAGTCATCAAAAAGTAAGTTTTCTAAGAAGCTATTATACACCTTTCTCATCCCTTCATTTATACCAACTCAGTAAACATGTATGGAATATTACCATGGGAGGAGGTGATGGGGTACACAAAAAAGTAAATCTGAAACAGACCCTGCTGAAAGGACAGTGACTATCTAGTAGTTAAAAATTCTAGAAAGCAGACTAGATAAAGCTGCTATAATAAAATGTAGGAAGATAAGAGGAAGTAATAGCTCAGTAATGAAGGGACAAAGGGCTGTAACTGCTCAGAGGGTAGAGACAGTTTTCAGCTGTGGTGTTAGGGAAGGCTTCATGGACAAGGTGTCACTTGAATTAGAAGCTGTTAGATTTGGATATGGAAATAGCAAGTTCATCTGTTCACGTATATCAAACTTGCTTCAAAAATTTGAATACCCAACTGGAAAGCATAATCCTTGAGTATAAATTACATGAGAGATGCAGCAAAATACAAAAGTTGGAAAGGTAAAGATTGCAGGTAGAATATAGAAGGGCTGAAATATCGGACTCAGGAATTTGAACTTTATTCGGTAGGCAATGGAAGTCAGCGAAAGCTTTTGGGCAGTGTGCCTTCATAATATCTGTGCTTTATAAGGATTAATCGGGCAGCTTCTGGAAAGGTAAGTGCAAGGGGAGAAAGTGAAGGCTGAGAGACAAACTAAGAGTTTGCACATTCAAGCAAGAGTTCATGAGAACCCAAACTAGATTATGGACATTGAGATGGAGATGACATAATGGATATGTGATATTCTGGAGGGAGAAACCTTAGGTCTTGGTAATTTATATAAAAAAGAGTTGGGGAAATGGGGGAATCAGGGACCTTTCGTTAGGAAGTGATAAAAAAAAAGTCACCCAAACTTGACTTGCCTAAATAGAGAAGTAAATTAGGCTGGGCACAGTGGCTCACGCCTGTAATCCCAGCACTTTGGGAGGCCAAGGCGGGCAGATCTTTTGAGGTCAGGAGTTTGAGACCAGCCTAGCCAACATGTTGAAACTCCATCTCTACTAAAAATACAAAAATTAGCCAGGCGTGGTGGTGCACGTCTGTAATCCCAGCTACTAGGGGAAGCTGAGGCAGGAGAATTGCTTGAACCCAGGAGGTGGAGATTGCAGTGAGTTGAGATTGCACCTTTGCACTCCAGCCTGGGCGACAGAGGGAGACTCCATCAAAAAAAAAAAAAAAAAAAGGAAATTTACCTATTAACTTAATTGAAAAGTCCCCAAAATAGGTCTAGCCTTGGAACTGTTGAACTACAGGGCTCAAGAAACATCATCAGGATTTGGGCTTCTCTACCACTCAGTTTTTCTTCTGTGCTGGTTTCACTTTAAGGTAATCTGCAGATGCTTTTAACTTATATTTTCCCAGAATTAAAACCAGCAGAAAAGAGAGTTTGTCTCCCTCATCAGTTCCAACAACTATCCTGACCCCGATTCCCATTGGCCAGGCAGGGTCACCTGCACATTCCTGAAGTAATCCCTCTGGCTATGAGAGATCATTGCTGATTGGCTTGGACTCATATCTGGTCTTTCTTATTCTTATTTTAATAATTTGCCCATGAAGACCGCCTAAGTATAGGCCACTATAAAATGCTGCCCTATGACCAAGATCAGATCTCATTCTGATGAATTCTTCCTAACCAAAAGACATGATTCGGAACAGTGACAGCTTCTTTTCATTCCATCAACTGCAATATTTTTTAAGGCATTTCCTAAGGGCCTGGCACATGGCTAACCTCATAAAATGAATAAAACCAAAACTATTTCTAGGGCAGTATTCAAATTGGAGAGTACAAACCTACATAAATGCTAAAAAGATTTCAAGTCTGGGAAAAGGGTACAGATTATCTGAGGGGTGACAAAGGAGTAATTATTAACCTAAGCCTTGAAGCAGCTTTACATCAAAACAATCTAGGCATGGCATGGTGATGCATACCTGTAGTCCCAGCTACTCAGGAGGCCAAGTTGGGAGAATTATTTGAGCCCAGGAGTTCACAGCTTCTGCAGCATAGTGAGACTCCATTATGTTTAAAATAGAACAATCTAGGCAAGGCACTGAATGCCAACCAGAATGTTGACAAATCATTTGGATTTAATTTGAAATAAGGTAATTGCTTGAAAAATAACATGCACCATCTGCCTGATCTGAATCTTCTCTTTATACAGCACTTATCTAAAGAGTGTACTTAAATTAAAAGTTTACTAAGTGTTTATGGGTGTGAGGAAAGCTTATCCCTTCCAGAGAATACTATGAAAATTCCTCCAGTAAAGAAAAGCAGCATTCATTCTGTGAAGTGAATCTCTTGCCCCAGATCTGATGGGTACGCATCCCCATTTTCACATACTGGATTTGCTTTAAAGCCAGGTACTCACACCTGAGCTGCATGAAGGAAAAATGTTGAATCCCATTATAAGACTGTTAAATTTGAGCTCTGTTTTATTAAAAAGAAAATGTCTACTTGAAAAGCGTTTGGCTCATGCCTGTAATCCCAGCACTTTGGGAGCCTGAGGCAGGCAGATCACCTGAGGTCAGGAGTTCGAGACCAGCCTGGCCAACATGGTGAAACCCCATCTCTGCTAAAGTACAAAAATTAGCCGGATGTGGTCATGCCTGTCTGTAATCCCAGCTACTTGGGAGGCTGAGGCAGGAGAATCGCTTGAACCTGGGAGGCAGAGGTTGCAGTGAGCCAAGATTGTGCCACTGTACTCTAGCCAAGGCAAAAGAGAGAGACCCCATTTCAAAAAAAAATAATTAAAAGTGTTAAAGGCACAAATGCAGCTTGAATCAAGTTGTTACCAAAATCCACACTGCTGTGTGCATATTTTTAAACATATAGCAGAGCCACTCCTTCAATTTTCCAGAGTGACTGTCATCCTGCTGATGCAAACTACTGTAACATGTAATTTGGAATGAGATCAAAAGTTTGAAAATTAGAAAAGAATCTGGGTGGAACACTTGATTTTTAATACTGCAAAGCAGATGAGTGTACTGGTTTAGCCAGAGCTGGTTGTCCCAATACAATACAATCAACAGGTCTTGTAATCAACAGTTCCCGGGAGGCTGCAGGCTTGCTGCAATGTCAGCTGGATTTGTGAAGCCCAGGAAGCCTCCTGGCCCTCATTAGACTCATAAAAATCATCCTGAAGAAACACAGATGTTAACAACAACACTGATAGAAGACCCAGGTTTGGAGGGAATCACTTTTTTTCTCAATTATGCAACTTCCTAACTGGTCACTGGGAAGGCAGGGGACAGGTGGACGGGAAGGATGATGATTTTAGAGAGCTGTATTTCCTTCATTTTTCTGAGTGCCCCAACCAAGATATAAAAAGGAGAGACCAGGGAAGAGAGTTTGCATTTGGTGATCTGCATCTACCATAGTGCCTGACACATAGTTCATGCTCGATAACAATTTGTTGAATAAATGAATGATTGAATAAATCAATAGTGTAATGTGAAAAGTTCCCCATGTTACGTTTCTGGGCATGAACTATACTTGAGCTCTCCATAGGACCACCAGATGGAGACTTATTACTGATTGGCTGGGAGACAAAAAGTTAGGCAAAAAGTTTACTCATTTTATTCATCTTAAATCTGTACAGGGCCCAGAAAACTCCTTTCCAAAGTTATTTTGAAATGTTTTCAACCCTTTTCCCACAGTAAATAAATTCTAGGGAAAGAATTCAGGAGCCAAACCCAGTAAACAAAAAAAAAATTTCCATCCCTCTGTTGAATATACAACACAAATAGTTTTATAAGTTGGATGGACTGTTAGTGATTTAACATTAGAAAACTAGAGAAACTATTCAAAGTCCAGTGCCCAAGTGACTCCCTGTTATGCCCCTTTCTATATCTATACTTGATAAACAGCTAGGCTCTGGAGGACTTTTAATACAAGAGAGAAAATACAGATGCAACTTGGAAGAGCCAGGCTGATTTCAGTGTTCTGAGAATCTGATGAGTGATTAAGTGATAATCAGGATAACAACCATCTCTTCTTTTCTCATCACTCAATATTTTAATTTTTGTAGAGGGTCAGGTTTCAACTTTTAGTTTTGTCATTAAGTCTGTACATCAGGAATCAAAAAATTTTGAAGAAAGGAAAAGTTAGGAGGAAAAAGGCAGAGGTAATTCAAGAATCAAAGTGAGTCTGATTCATAGTAAAAGACCCTAAATGGAGCATGGGAAAGAACATTCAAAAGCAAGTCTTGGGGCGTGTGTGTGTGTGTGTGTGTGTGAGAGAGAGAGAGAGAGACAGAGAGAGAGAAAGAAAGAGAATGAATGAATCTCTGAAGGCCTTGATCCATTCTGGTTCAGGTGGAACCTGTAAGGAGGGACACACATCCATTTTAAGCAGGTGACTCAATGACTAAAGCCCATAAAGCCCCTCTGCCTTTGCTCTGAAAGCTTGTTTGCTTTTAGCTGTTTAATAACCTGAGGCCTGCACCTGGCATTCATGAACTTTTCTCCTATTGAATCCTCAGGGTCTCTCTTCAGGTGTTGGAAGTTTATGAGCTCTGCTTCTTGTGTATCCAAAAAGTCAGTTGGCAGCTCAGTTGGCCTTCTCCACTCCCCACCCCAAGGCCAATGCCACCTACTCTGTCCCTGGGGGGGTCCCAGTGTCCACGGAGCTAATCTCTCTAGTTATCTTGTCCTTGTTACCCTCAAAAATGCACACATGAGTGGTTTCCGCTTTCAGTTTTACTGCTCATTACTCCTGTAGTGTTTCTCAGCCTTCAGGGGACCTGCATGAGAATTACTGGGGTGTTGTTTATTTAATGATGATGTTTGTTTAAAGGTCCAAAAACTTTTCTGATAATATTCTGTTTCTTGATCTAGGTACTGGGTACATAGGTATATTCAGTTTGCAAAGGTTTAGTAAGGTATACACTTATGAGTACTTCTGGTTGTATATTATATTCTAGAAAAATGTTTTCTTTTTTTTTCCCCTTAAGGAGAGATGGGATTTCACCATGTTGCCCAGGCTGGTCTCGCGCTCCTCACCTCAAGTGATCCACCTGCCTTGGCCTCCCAAAGTGCTGGAATTACAGGCATGAGCCATTGCATGGGGCCCTTAGTAAAATGTTTCTTAAAACCACATGAACCAGCTGGGCGTGGTGGCTCATGCCTGTAATCCCAGCACTTTGGAAGGCAGAGGTGGGTGGATCACCTAAGGTCGGGAGTTCGAGACCAGCCTGACCAACATGGAGAAACCCAACTCTACTAAAAATACAAAATTAGCCAGGCGTGGTGATGCATGCCTGTAAACCCAGCTACTTGGGAGGCAGAGGCAGGAGAATTGCTTGAACCTGGGAGCCGGAGGTTGCGGTGAGCTGAGATCGTGCCATTGTACTCCAGCCTGGGCAACAAGAGTGAAACTCTGTCTCGGCGGGGAAAGAAAACACAAACCAACTACTGATTCAGAATCTCAGTGGTTTTGGGCCTTCTTACCAAACTCCTCAGGTGATTCAAGTTTAAGGGCCTTTTTGTGGAGCAGAAACATATAAAAGGTAAAGACATTAGAAATACTAAAAAACATTATAAAAGTGCTTATTGTGGTGTTTCCTGGCCTATTTCATCTACCCATTCATGAGCACTTGGGCTGTGAGTGCATTGTTTTAGGGCCCAGGATCACAATAGTTCAGGTGATGGCCCAGTTCCCTGCCCTACTGCCATTGGCCACTGTCTGCAGAGGGACCACTGAGCTGACCTAGGCACCAGCCCTGCCCTGGAGGAACCCACTGCCCCCTGGAGGACATAATTGAGCTAATAGTGACAATGCAGGCTGGTTAGTGATCTGGGAACCCACAGGGTTGATCTGGGAACCCTGGAGGGGGACTAGCCCCAACCCTGTTAGATGGTGACTGCGGGTCCCACGGACTTCTGGCTTCTGCTTCTGTTCCCACAATGGTGCTCCCTGACTCACCTCTACCCATAAGGCCCCATGCTTCCTTTCCCAGTCCTTTAGGATGGCCCCATCTCTCAGCACTCGTGACTACGGGACAGGCAGAGAGGAACAACAGATGTCAGGAAAAGGAGAAGCCTTGAGTTGTCATCTTTCAGAGCACAGGTTCTAGAGCCAAAGTCGTTTGGTTCCAATCCCAGCTCAGCTGCTTAGTAGCTATGGGAATGATTATTATAGTACCTACCTAGGAGGATCATCTACTTCAGAATGTGGTTATCGTGGAAATAATGGACATTAATATCTCGGTAGTGCTTAGAACAATGCCTGTTACATAGTGCTATACAAGTGTTAGCTGTTATTATAATTTAGGCTACCTTCAGATGTCCATTGATCTCAAGTGGATAAATAACATTCCTGAGAACTTCCAGACAGGGTGACATCCATCTCAGTGGGATCCTGAGGCTGCCTACTAGAACAATCCCCTTGGGATAATCCTTCCCAGCCTGTAAGTAGAGCAAACGAGCAAAAAACAAAACAAACAAAAAACTTCATTCAAACAGAGCAAAAGCACAATGATTCAAATGAGAAAGAAGCAGAAAATATTGGTCACAGCCTCTAAGGGCCTTTCCCATAGGCTGCGTCACCCTGCTGGGATGGAGGCTGCTTTCTCTCATGCTTATCCACACATTTGTTAATGTTATTCAGGGAAATACTCATAGCAACAAGATATTGGAATTATGTGGTGCTTTTGCCATAAAGCATTTAGTGGACTTGTCAGAAGACTATTTTCTTTTTTCCCTCAACACCTGAAAGAAGTTCCTAGAATCATCTTCTGTTACAGAGGTGGAAATGGAGGCACATCCAGAGCTGTTAAGTTATTGGCTCCAGGTCACAAAGGTACTGAAGCGCGAAGCCAGGCCTTGCACCATTAGCTCCCAACTCCAAGGAGAATGTGTGCCATGAGAGAACCAGACAGATGATCCCGGCAATGCATGAAGCCTGGCCTGTAGTGGTTCAGGACAGGGGCAGAGCGAGGGACCCAGAGGCGATATGACATCCTTATTCAGCAGTTAGGATGTAGGCTTTGGAGCTGGACAAGTCTAGGTTTGGATCCTGGCTCTGTCAGTGTTATGGACTGAATATTCTTGTTCCTCCTACTCCCTGAATGTATATTGAATTCCAAACCCCCAGTGTGGCTGTGTTTGGAGATGGTGTCTTTAAGAAAGTAATTAGGGTTAAACTCTTTCTCTCTCCCTGTGCACACTGATCTTGAACTTTAAGCCCAAAGAATTGTGGAAAAAATAAGTTTCTCTTGTTTAAGCCACTTAGTCTATGGTATTTTGTTAAAGCAACCCATGCTGACTAATACAATTTGCATCAGTTTTGTGACTCTGAGCAAATAGCTCTTCTGAACCTCTGTTTCCTCATCTGTCAAAAGAAAATAATATAATAGTCATAATACCTGGTAAGATGGTTATGGGGATTAAATGAAACAAGACATTTGAAGAACGTAGCATATAACATATATTTTAAAACCCATTTATTTATTTAACAGATGTTAACTGAGCACCTTTCTTCCAAGCATTGTTCTGGATGCTGGAGATCCAGGAATGACCAAAGGAAAGGAGGTCTCTGTTCTCAAGAAGCTCACAGTCTAGTTGGGAGACCTAGAACTCATAACTAAAGCCTTCAGTGAAAAAGGGGGGATGAGCGACTGCCATCTGGGGAGGTAGATATTTGACAACTACAAGGTATTCTTGTAATCTCAAGGCAGGAGCTTCAGTTTTTGAGAGACAGTGGGGGACAAATGGCTTAAAACAGTAATTAGAGCAAAAAGGATGCTTACTCCACATCCTAGCCCTTAGATACACTTGGAATAAGAGAGACCATAGCTTTTAGAAGTTTTAGGTGAAGCAGTGGCCTTGGGGGATAACCAAGTTTCAACAAGGCCAGGAGAGGGAGTGGTCAGAGCAATGAGGATGTACTGGAGTTTGTTGATCACAGATCTAGCTCCAGAAGGCTCTACAAAAGTTTGGGAGGAAAAGGAGGCATAAAGGACTGGATTGAATGATGCACAGAGCAGCAGCTTTGAACCTCTGTGAGCTCCTGAGATGACTTAATGACTTCTCCCTGGGTAGCTTAATGGGACAGCACAGAGAGGGCTATGCCATGTCCCCCTTCAAGGTCATCCCGTTATCATTAAGTATAATTTTCATCACATAGCTCATCTCCCTGCCTCTGTGCATAACTAAATATTGTCCTATTTTTAAAGTTATTGAAGAGAAAGTAATTTTGTAATTTCTCTCAATAATGCATCCATTCCCTCATTTAACAATTAGTACCAAGAACAGTGCCTGACACATAGTAGGTGCTCAGTAAGTATTTTTTTAATCAAATAAATTCATAGTATCAAGATTTCCTTTTTATCTTGAGTGTACTCATGCTCTAATGCAAGTCCATTGTACGGCTTGACAAAATGGATACTACAATTATTTTCCCACTTTGTGATTTCTGGTTTCAGAGATAAGCTGTTCTATGCGATCTCTTACTCAAATGTTGATTCTATTGTTATTTGATGGTGTCGTGTCTGTATCTTAGATCTCCTTAACTAGATTGTGTCGTATCTATATCTGTAGATCTTCTCAGCTAGATTTAAATTCCCTCAAGTGTAGATATTAGTTTGCTGGATCTCTTTCTATGGAGTGTATCATAATGGAGGCATTGAGTCAATGCTTAGTAAGTGCACTTTGAATAAATGAACACAATTGGTAACTCCTCAGAGAATACATACTTATTTGAAAGTTCATGTATATATCTAGACAGCCATTGACATGTCCTATGAACAAACACCTAACACGACACTCAGCGTGCCTAGGTACAAACTGTGGCCATATCTTTTATTAGCTATGTGACCTTGGGCAATATACATAATATTTCTATATGTGAGTGTCATCATAAAATGATGACAATTAAGTTATCACAGATTTGTTGGGATAAATTAACTTATGTCAAGTGCTTAGAAAAATGCCTACCACATAGTAAACACTCCAAAAAAGTGACTTTTGTTATTATTATACATATAGTATAGACTCATGGAATACTTTAATACTGTAATAAGTAGTAATAATTCACCAAGGATTATCAGTAAGTATAATTGGTCTATTTAATAGACTCTACTGTGACTAAACAGTGAGGCACAATCTCTACAAATAAAATTTGATTAAATGGTAATTTAATTTTGTAGGTAATTAAAGCAGGAGCACATCTGGGAAATTAGCATAAAAAAGCAATGCCCTCACTTTATAAAAAGGAGAAGCATGAGAAAAGCTAGTAACCTGTATTGAGGCACCCAGAAATAGGGTCAAGGATTACTGAGAAATGAAGGAGTCAACAGTATGAGGTTTAGAGTTTGGGGAAAAATGTTTGTATATATAATTACAAAAACAGAAAATGCTACGTCAAATCAAACTCTATAGAGAAAAGAATAATAATCTAAACAAAGAAAAATGCAGTTGCACCAATTATTATTTGCTTTTGCTCACAAGGAAACCAGAGCCCAGTAGTATGGATAATTAAGAAGTAGTGAAAACACTATTGTAACTTTTGATGGAAAGCAGGCTAGGGAGCACTTAGCAAATGAGAATTTTGCAGAATCAGCAGAGCTAGATCTAAGTTCTCAGGGGTGTTGGAAGTGAGTGTTTGCCTTAACTTGTATAAAGTAAAGAAAAATGAAGACAGTTCTAGAGGACAGAATTAGGAAACTGATTTATATTCAAGGAAGAATGTAGACCCTGTTTTATCTGGTAATAAACTTAATGAAATGAGTATGAAGGTAACAAGTAACCCTAGAGACTTAAAAAACATAGTAAGCAAAATGCAATACGGGTTTCTTTTTTTTTTTTTTTCAAAGAAAATGTATCAAACCAGAGAAATTGCTTATAAAATAGTAGGTCCCTAATGCATTTAATATACTCAATTTATAGTATTAGATATAAAATCTTTAAGCTATTTCTAGGAACATTTTAATTTAAAAGTAACTTCCTCTGGTTTTCTGTGTGGTGGAATTAAATGTGATTTTAAAATTTTTTAACACTTGATGTGTTATTTTTGAAATAAAAAACTTAAAGTTTACTTATGAAAAGTCACACTGACAATAACAAAAAAAACAACTGATTGAAAAATGGGCAAAGGACAGGCATAGACATTTCTCCAAAGAAGTTATACAAATGGTTAATAATCAGTAGGGCTGTAAATCAAAACCACAATGAGATACTGCTTCACACTCACTAGGATAGCTATCATCAGAAAGACAGAACATAATGTGTTGGCAAGGATGAGGAGAAATTAGAACCCTGTGTACTGCTGATGGGAATCGAAATGTTGCAGCCACTGTGGAAAATAGTATCACAGTTCCTTTAAAAATTAAACATAGATGCAGTGAGCCGAGGTAGTGCCACTGCAGTCCACCCAAGGCGACAGAGCAAGATGCTGTCTCAAAAAAAAAAAAAAAATTAAACATAGACTTACCATGTGATCCAGCAATTCTACTTCTGGGAAGATATATCCCAAAGAATTGAAAGTAGGAACTTGATAAGATATGTGTACACCAATGTTTATGGCAGCATTGTTCCCAATAGCCAAAATGTGAAAGCACCTCGTGTCCATTGATTGATGAATGAATAATCAGTGTGTGCTATATATACAATGAAATATCATTCAGCCTTAAAAAGGAATGAAATTCTGACACAGTATGGATGAATCTTGAAGACATTATGCCAAATGAAATAAGCCAGTCACAAAAGGACAAATATTGTATGATTCCACTTACATGAGATACCTGAAAGTAGTCAAATTCATAGAGAAAGACAGTAGAATGGTGGTTGCCAGAGGCTAGAAGGAGGGGAAATGGGGAGTTTCCAACTGGGAAAGATGAAAAAGTTCCAGAGATGTACAATGGCGATGGTTGTGCAACAAGGTGAATGTACCTACTACTACTGAACTAGACTTTAAAATGGTTAAAATGGTAAATACTGAGGATATTTTACAACATTTTAAAAAGTAATGTTGACTTAAAATTGACCAGAAGTTCCTAAACAAAGGGGAATTTGATCTGGTTTATCTGTGGGTGGAGCGGCCTAGAGGCTTTAGAAGCTGATGTCAGAATCTGTTTCATTCCCTATATCTGGGTGTGTAATCTGGGAGAAGTCAGCGTGACACAAAAGCAATTTGCAGTTGACCCAGAACTGGGAGGTGTGGCACATATAATCAAGACAGAGAAACAAGAGAGGGAGAGAAACGAGAGAGAGAGAGAGAGAGAGAGAGAGAGAGAGAGAGAGAACACAAGCCCGAAGCTGCGTAACATTTAATTCATCAACATTGATTGGAACTAGCTGTGGTATCGTGGAAAAAACACTCTGCAGTAAGAAATCCTGCTCAAATCCTAATGGTGTCTCTCAGGGACTGTGTGAACTTTAAAATTAGGATAATAAAACCTTCCTTAAAAGGCTGCCATGTGAGCTACTCTCTAAAGGGCTATACAAATGTTCATTGTAATGATGACAAAGGTGATATTTATGAGAAACACCACAATATAGTGGAAATAACAACAAATTTAGAATCAAGCAGACCTGAATCTACCAGGAATCAGATCACAGCTTTTCATCTTGGAGGCTGTTGGACATGGATAAGTTTTTCTCCTCTGAGGTATCTATAAAAAAGTGTCTCTCTACCCCATAGGGTTCTTGTAAGAGTAAAATAATTTATGTGCACAGGGCCTGACACAGAGAAAACTCTGAGTATTAATTGTCCTTTCCCCTCCCAGCCAGCAGAGAAAACAGTCTTATAAATATACAGTCTGTAAAATATAGATGTGTCCTTCCATGGAGTTGGGAAGACAACAGGTAGTAAGTGGCTCAAACAGAATAGATTTGGAATGACGAAAGCATATAATTTTGTTCTCTGGAAGCTCAAGGCTGACTCATGCTCATAGAAGGGTCATGAAAGACAGTATAAAAGAGGTGGATCTGAACAAGGCTTTTAAGATAGTTATCTGAGGAAAGGGATTTTCCCACAACTGGAAGAAGGCGGCAGATGAGCTGGGGAATCTTAGGCCAGTGTGGCTGGCAAATCATAGCCAATATTGCTTAGCAATGGATTCACTTTCTATTGCTGCCATCACAAATTATCACGAATTAACAGCTAAAATAAATTATCTCACAGTTTCTGTAGGCAGAAGCCTAACATGGGTCTCTCCAAGCTAAAATTAAGGTGTTAGCAGGGCTGCATTTCTTACTGGACGCTCGGAGGAAGAAACTACTTCCAAGCTTGTTGGCCAAACCTGTTCCTTAGAGTTGTAGGACTGAGGTCCCTGCTTCCATTCTGGCTGTCGGCTGGGGACCACCCTTACCTCTTAAAGGTCTATCTGCAGTCCACATCCATGGCCCACTCCATTCTTCAGAGTGGGCCACAACACTGAGTCTTTCTCATGTTTTGAATCTTTCTAACTTCTAACTCCTCCTTCTGCATCCTTCTGCCTCTATTAGGAGAATGTTCCTTGCTTTTAAGGATTCATGTGATTATATTTGGCCCAATCAGATAATCCAGGAAAATCTCCCCATTTGAAGATCCTTAACCTTAATTACATCTGAGTTTTTTTTCTTTCTCAGTTTCCAGGGATTAAGGTGTGGACCTCTTTGAGGGGCCATTCTGCTCACCAAAAGCACTTACTATGGTCCAGGCACTTTGCTAAATGCTTTCCATGCATTATCTCATTTAAATCTCTTAATGATGTTATGCAATTTAATTCTGTCAGTCACTCCATGACAGAAGAAACTTAGACTCTGAGATATTAATTAGCTTCTCCAAAGTCACATAGTTAGGAAGTATATGCATCACAATCTGAACTAAGGTCATCTGAGTCCAGAGCACATGTCCTTGTAGGGGCTAAAGAATGAAATGCACATAACTTCTAGAAGGAAAGGACATCAAACTGTAGGGCCCTGAATGCCAGATTGAGATGTGTGAATGCCAGATTTTTATGTGAAGCAATGCTCCAAGTAATTATGTGGGGAGAAAAATATCTCACTATAGGTACTCTGTGGAAGATTGAATGGTATTTGGAAAGCACGGGTTAGAGATTTTCATGGGTCACAGGATGCAGATTAAAATATTAATAAGACATTGAATTGGTCTCAAGAAATTATATTCTTGGAAGGGATCCAGAGAGGTCTGTCAAGGTGCAGTGTGGAACTATGACCACAGAATACCTAGAAATACAGTTTCCAGGCTGGATTCTGGGAGGTCTCAAGAGGATATGAAGAAGCCTGTGGTCCAATCTTCTTCCATTTAACATCTCTGCTAGTGATCTTGGAACATGAGATATTCATCCTTTTTAATGAATTTCACTGAAGATAATGGCTGAAGTTACAGACACCAGAGAGGACAGAAGAAATGTTGACAGGAAATATTTCTCATTAAACTTGGGGGGAAAAAAGCAAGGAATTCAAAACATTGATAGTCACCAAGATAAGGAGATCTTAATGGAGCCACCATAATTAAAGAGGCCTACAATAGACAGAAAGGGCAGAAGCAAATCATACTCAAAGCCAAATGTAGCTGGCCTGAGCACTGTTTCCCAAATGTGCAAATTTCCAGATGTCACAAACTTCTGCACTTTGGGGCACAGCTGGAGGGAGGCCTCTGGCAGTGCACTGTGCAGGCTTCTTGGGCACTGGAGAGCTAGGAATAGTTTTGGGAGAAGCTGAGGTAGAGCTGCCCAGGAGTGGGTTAGGAGAACAGAGTTAAAGAATGAAATGCACATCATGGAGAGCAGCTGTACCTTCTCTCAACTTGCCTGCCCTCCCTCCCTACTCAGCCAAGTCATGCTGGGCCAGCCCACAGGGCAGTGTAAGAAGACCTTGTGTTTCTCCCTAAAGAATCTTGCAGGGACCACCTACATTTTCCCGATGTCATTTCATGCATCAGTTTGATGGGTAATTACTGGGTCACTTGATTTTTTCCTTCTCCGAACAATAAGTTCCGCAAGGCCACTTGAGGAAAACACAGGTCAGGAGACTGTCCTATAGAAATGGCTCTTAATCTTCCTGCAGATCCTAGATACCTAGATGTGATCACACAATATTTGCATCTAACTCCAGGGGATTCATGAAGCCCTGGGGTCACTTTGAAATCCCCAGGGCATCTCCTAACCTTTATCCTCCAGATTAAGAAACTCTGGTTATAGCAATGGCAAATGTTTGGCTCTCTTGCTACAATTTTTAGCATTTTCCTTCCCCACCCACCATGCGTCAGTACATTGGAAAACATTGTTAATTATTGATCACACATTCTCCTGCCAAGCTTTGTTGCGATTTAAAAAACTGTTCACAACTACTGGGACTCCTCCCAGTAGTCCTACCAATTCTTCAGAATTGGTGCCCAAATTGAACCCTGGAAGTAGGAATAGGAGCTGGGAGAAAGACTCACTGAAGCCCAGGAGGATTTTACAGATAGAAGGAATGTGAATAGGTTGAACAGAATGAGGATGAAAAAAGAATTGCTGGAATAGGCAATGAGGAAAGGTTTGGTGCCCTAGCAGAGGGCAATTTAAGCACAGCTGTGGGGCTGCAGCCAGATTGCAGTAGGCTTAATTGATGAGTTTCTTTGGATGTATTCTAAAGAATACATTAGAATGTATTCTAAATATATTTCTTTGAATGTGTTCTAAATTATCAGTAATATGCATAGGGATATATGTACAAGGAGGTTTACTATGGTATTATTAAAATAGTACAAGTTGGAAACAGTCCAAAGACTCAACATTAGGGAATGTGGTTAATTTTATTTTAATGCATCCATATTATGGAATAATATTAGTGAAGACTCTTTATTTTAAGTAACAGAAACCTAAATCAAATTAGTTCAAGCAAAGGAAAAAAAAAGAATTTATTGGCTGATGCTTGTGGTGGGCTCCTGTAGTCCCAGCTACTTGGGAGGCTGAGGCAGGAGAATGGCATGAACCCGGGAGGCGGAGCTTGCAGTGAGCTGAGATCCCGCCACTGCACTTCAGCCTGGGCGACAGAGCGAGACTCCATCTCAAAAAAAAAAAAAAAAAAAGAATTTATTGGCTAATGCAATTGAAGAGTCTAGAACTTGTCTGCTTTAGGCAGGCTGGAATAAATGTTCAGATGATATCCTCTGATCTCTCTCTCTCTCTCAATTCTCTCCGCTGGGACGGCTCCCTTTTTAGACAGGATTTCTCTAGATGTAAGAAAGTAGCCCCCAGTGGTTCCAGCGTTTCTAGAGCTCACAGTATTTATTAGCAATTTGCACAGTATCAACAACTAGAGCTTCCTTGTCTCAGCATCCAGACCAGGCCCCTCCCACAAACAGTCAGATTGGCCCTGTTTGGGTCACTTGCCCATCCTTCAACCAGTTACTGTGCCCCAAGGAGTGGGGTACTGTGACTAGTCAGCCTGATCACATGTGCCTTTCTTCCTTGACAAACCTTCCAGAATCACATGCTGTGGGAAAAAGGTATCTTCCAAGAAGAAAGATTGAGTTCACACACAAAAAAATGTCCATAATAGCTACAAACTTATTTTTTTTAAAAGAGAGTATATTTATCAGCATGGAGGCTTTGGGAGTGGGGAGGGAAGGAGGTCCCATCACACTCTGCTGTTCCCTGTGCCTGGAATCCCCCAACTACCACTCTGCTCCCTTCCACTTCCCTAGGCTACGGACAACTTGTGATAGGCAGAATAATGCCACCCTCCCCCAGAGATGTATTTGTTCTAATCCCTGCTGGAACGTGTGAATATGTTACCTTACATAGCAAAATGGACTTTGCAAATGAGTTTAAGAATCTTGAGATGTGAGATTATCCTGTATTATCTGGGAGGCCCCAAAGCAAAGATGTTGAGTAGACTGAATTAAAGAAAAGCAGGTTACAGCATACAATGTAGAATGTTATTTTATCTTTATTTTAAAATCAGTTTAGACAAAAATTCCCCTCTCCCTCTCCCTCTCCCTCTCTCTCCCCACGGTCTCCCTCTCCCTCTCTTCCGACGGTCTCCCTCTGATGCCGAGCCAAAGCTGGACTGTACTGCTGCCATCTTGGCTCACTGCAACCTCCCTGCCTGATTCTCCTGCCTCAGCCTGCCGAGTGAGGCGCGCGCCACCACGCCTGACTGGTTTTCGTATTTTTTTGGTGGAGACAGGGTTTTGCTGCGTTGGCCGGGCTGGTCTCCAGCTCCTAACCGCGAGTGATCTGCCAGCCTCGGCCTCCCGAGGTGCCGGGATTGCAGACGGAGTCTCCTTCACTCAGTGCTCAATGTTGACCAGGCTGGAGTGCAGTGGCGTGATCTCGGCTAGCTACAACCTCCACCTCCCAGCCGCCTGCCTTGGCCTCCCAAAGTGCAGAGATTGCAGCCTCTTCCCGGCCGCCATCCCATCTGGGAAGTGAGGGGCGTCTCTGCCCGGCCGCCCATCATCTGAGATGTGGGGAGGGCCTCTGCCCCGCCGCCCCGTCTGGGATGTGAGGAGCGCCTCTGCCCGGCCGCGACCCCGTCTGGGAGGTGAGGAGCGTCTCTGCCCGGCCGCCGCCCCATCTGAGAAGTGAGGAGCCCCTCGGCCCGGCAGCCGCCTCGTCTGAGAGGTGAGGAGCCCCTCTGCCCAGCAGCCGCCAGGTCTGGGAAGTGAGGAGACCCTCCGCCCAGCAGCCGCCCCGTCTGGGAAGTGAGGAGTGTCTCTGCCCGGCAGCCGCCCCGTCCTGGAGGTGGGGGGCGCCTCTGCCCGGCCACCCCTTCTGGGAAGTGAGGAGCCCCTCTGCCCTGCCGCCACCCCGTCTGGGAGGTATACCCAACAGCTCATTGAAAACGGGCCATGATGACGATGGCGGTTTTGTGGAATAGAAAAGGGGGAAATGTGGGAAATGATAGAGAAATCAGATTGTTGCTGTGTCTGTGTAGAAAGAAGTAGACATAGGAGACTCCATTTTGTTCTGTACTAAGAAAGATTCTTCTGCCTTGGGATGCTGTTGATCTATGACCTTGCCCCCAACCCGGTGCTCTCTGAAACATGTGCTGTGTCCACTCAGGGTTAAATGGATTAAGGGTGGTGCAAGATGTGCTTTGTTAAACAGATGCTTGAAGGCAGCATGCTCGTTAAGAGTCATTACCACTCCCTAATCTCAAGTACCCAGGGACACAAACACTGCGGAAGGCCGCAGGGTCCTCTGCCTAGGAAAACCAGAAACCTTTGTTCACTTGTTTATCTGCTGACCTTCCCTCCACTATTGTCCTATGACCCTGCCAAATCCCCCTCTGCGAGAAACACCCAAGAATGATCAATTAAAAAAATAAAATAAAATAAAATAAAATCAGTTTAACCTATTTTTGTACATGAATGCATGGAAAAACCTTTAGAAGATATATTTCAAGATGATAACAAAGTTATTCCTGAGGGGTTATGGCAGATTTTTTTCTTTTGCCAATATGCAGCTTCTAACTTTTCTACCATGAACATAGATTACTTACATAATTTAAAACTATAAAGTCCAAGAGGTGAAGAGAAGAAAATAGCTATTAAAGGGAAAGTTGGGATGGTGTTTTGGGAAGAAAGCACTGAAAAAAAATAGTTGTTGATTCATTTCTGTATTTATTTACATGGGGAGCCCTGGAACCTGTTTGTAAACTGAGGTGATGGGCTGGGGAAGCTGAAGGATAAGGTTTGAGAACAAGGGGAAGAGACAGGGAGTATGATCTTTAGGACTAGGGTTGGGGATGGGGGAGAGTATCTCATAAAGCCTAGGGGATGGGCCTCCCTGAGAGGGCAGGGAGGAGACATGAAAGGATGGGAAGAAATGAAGAAGTTTTTAATGGGAAAGAAGGACATCAACCCCAATCTGCTAAGCAAGGAAAGGGATGTGGGTAAGGGTGCTGGAGTGGGTTGGGGGCTTAACAAAAGGAAAACAGTTGGAAAATGTGCCATGGGGAATGTGACGGGGAGTCACTCAGGATCAGTAAAAACTTCTGAGTGTCACTGAGGGCCCAGCTGAGATTAGATAACAGAGATTTGTAGTCATGCTAATCATAGCAGCTGCATGACCTTTTGCAGTGACACTGAGAAGCTTGGGGAGGGAGAACGAAGCCAGCAGAGAGAAATGGAGAGTGCCTGGCTGCATCATGGCTTTGGCTTCTGGGTCGGGCTCCCACTAGACCTTAGTGGTTCCAGCTGGGCCTCCTGATTCTGACTGCTCCATGCACATTAATTAGCCCTTAATCAATGACAGAAATTATTCCTGTTCAAGGTGAATCTTGAAGGCACATATTTGGGGCCTAACTTCAAAGGAACAAGTCCTGGAGGGTGTAGTGATGGTTCTGCAGGCCAATCACACATTGGGATTTGAAGATGGATCGAAAGAAAATATTTTATTAATAGTCTGCACATCGTTCTCTAGCATGTGGGTGCTGAGATTTGGAAAGAAGAAGTAGACGTCATTCTGCAAAATAGGAAAAAATTGCAAAGTAAGGGGCCATTTTATAATTCCAGAGGCAGAAATAACTCCCAACTTAGTCTCTGCTTTTAGGGACTGACCTTGTTGCCACAGTGAAAACTGACTTACTGGAAATTAAGAAAGACTAAACTGATAGTTAATGCCACACTGCAATCTGAGGTAATGTGGCTCAAAATAGAAAACAAAACAAAGATTCTATTACTGGGATTGGTTGAGTGGCTAGCTCTACTTCAATCTGTTTCTTATATTTTCTCTGATTTCTGAATGAATGTTTATTCAGTGTTCTAATAAGGCATATGCTGAACCCCACTCCCTTTTTCGCTTATGGGACTGTGGTTAAGAGTACCAGCTCTGCTGTTACACAAACTGGGTTTGATCCCAGCTATCCCTGTCTAAAAGTGTGACCTTGGCAAGTCACATCACTCTCCAAGCCTCAGTTTTCTCACCTGTAAAATGCAGATAATATCAGTCTCTATTCCTAAGGGTCCTTGCGGGGGTTAAATGAAGTAACATACATACAGCACTTAGCATGATGCCCAGTGTCTTATTCCATTTTCTGTTGCTTATAATAGAATACCTCAAACTGGGTAATTTTTAGAGGAAAAGAATTAATTTCTTATAGTTACGGACGCAGACAAGTCCAAGGTCAAGGGGCCACATCTGGTGAGGGTCTTCTTGCTGGTGGGGACTCTGCAGAATCCCAAAGTGTTACAGGGCATCACATGGCAAAGGGGCTGAGCGTGCTAGCCCAGGTCTCTCTCAAAGCCCTGGTCCTATGCCCATGATAACCCATTAATTCATTAACTCATCAGTATATGACTATTAGCTTCAGACTTCCCTATAACTTGTTCTCAGGTTTTTAATGCTCTTCCACCTGCTAAGTTGCTCCATTGGTCCATAAGCCACAATCAGACATGGCTCCAGAAGATAAGGCAGCCCCACAGCCACTCTCTTTTTTGTTTGTTTGGCTTTTATTGTTGCTGTTATTGTTTTCACAATACTACCAATTGCTAAGCTCTGTGTGGGTCTCTGGGATGACAAATAGATGTCATTCAGACAGACTTTCAAACAAGAATCATCTACGTGCATCTCATTAGCATCAGTGTTATAAGAAGGAAAAAAGCATACTCTCTCCTCTGTTAGAGGGGAGGAGGCCACATGATTCCAGCTGAACCCAGTGGATATCTCCCAAGTCCAAAGTCAAAACCAGGCTGCAGCCTCACTCTCTCTACAGTGCGAGGGAACCACACTATTCTAGGTAAAGTCTGAGTAAGAATGTGGCTTCTAGTATGGGAGGTCGTTAGGAGGAGACAAAAATTAATAACTATTTATTCATTCATTTATTCACTCATTTATTTATTTGATTATTCAGTTTCCAACACGTACTGATTATCTACTATGTGCCAGGAACTGAGGCCACAGAGATAAATCTAATACCTTTGGAGGCTAAGGACATTGTATAAGTTCTATAGGGTCTACAGCCATACCATCCTGAACATGCCCCATCTCATCTGTAGTAGTTCTAAAGGCTGCTGCCATTTATTGAATATCTGCTATGTTCCAGACATATACTAGGAAGTCAACATTTTCAGTGTTCCTTACATCTAGACCTTTGTACATGTGGTTTCCTCTCCTCATTCTTGATCAAATACTACTGCTTCAGAATTAAACTGAGATGCTATTTTTTTAAAAAAATATTTCTTTGCCTACCCCCTCACACAAGTCCAAGTTAGGCATCCCTCTAAAGTGTCTGCCCAGCACACCATATGCCCCCAGTGGCACTTATCACAGTATACAAATAAATTGTCTGTTTATTTATCTAGATCTCCCTCCAGATTGGAAGATCCATGAGAATGAAGATCTCATTTGCCTGATTCACCACTGTATTCCACCATGCTGCCTGGCACATAGAAGTCACTCAATAAATACATTCAGAATAAATCCATGTTAATCCTCATGAATGAAGGAAGTTTGTTGTCAAATAATTTGTCCAAACATACAGAATATGATATAGGTAGAGATGGAAACCGCACAAATTCATAGCATTAATTCTAGCTAGGTATTATTGTTGGCTAAAGATTCTGAGCTTGTGGTTGGCTGTCTTTTAATATTGGGGCCCTAGGAGGAGAAAGAGAGGAGTTAAAGATGTATTAACCCCAAACTGAGACTTTCCCCCAAAAGAATCAGAAAAATTAAAAGAGAACTGAAGAGAGAATAACTTTTTTAAAATTATTGGTATCAGTATTATTTAATGTTATGTCTTTATGCCACTTAAAATCATCTCACATACTACTAGTTGTATGCCTCCCATGCTGTTTTAAGACAGTAGATTTTACTCCATGCTCTGGGAGTCCTGGGGTTCTTCTGGGGTGGGAGTGAGTAGGTCAAGATGTGGGTGTAGCTAAGCAGGTGGGGCTCTGAGGCTGCACCCCCAAGTTACAGTAGCTCTGCTCTTATCTGGTTCTATGAAATATTTCATTGCTGATAATGAAAAATCTGGGAAGCCCCTGGCCTACTAATTAAGAGCGACCACTGGGACCAGATACTTTATATGCTTTCACCTTCTCTCTACAAAGTACCATTATTGATGGATGAAGCAGTTGACACTGAGAGATTAAGGAACTGGTCCAAAGTTGTCAAGCCAGTAAGTGGCAGAATTGCCGTTCCAACTCTGTCTGTCTGTTCCTTTTCTGTTTTAACATCAATCTTTGGAATCGTTTTAATTCAACAAACATTCATTGAGATTCTACTACTTTTTAAGCACTCAGTGGGTTCTGGGGTTGGAAACTCACAAAATCTTTTAGGAGAGCCAAGCATGTCAATAAATATTTATGCAAAATGATCTGGAATGCTATGCTCGGAAGAGACAGAGAAGAGTAATTTGTTTTCCTTGGTGGGGTTAGAGTGTTGTCATTTAGGTTTCTTGCAAATGGTAATGCTGTAGCATGCAGTGGCAAGGCAGTGTATGGGGAAATGACAATGGAGAGGTGGCAGGCCAGATTTGAAAGGGCTTTATGTATCATAAATACAAAGACTCAGAGCCCTATTGCAGGAGGTAGCATCATTTAAATGATTTATACTTTTTTTCCCCTTTTACTCTCCAATACTTAGTTGTTTTGAAAATTCCAGTCTTAGCTATTGAATCTGTGAAAGGGAACTGTTGCCATTTTTAGAGGAAAATGGAAAAAATGTTTGAAGGAAGAAAGTTTGGAGGAGCAGCACCTCTCCTGCCAAGGAGTATGGACTTAGACAATGGGTAGCCAGTGAAGGATTGAAATGACAATTTATCATGTTGTAGTTCTGGTCAGCTAGAGCCTGCTGGACCCACAAGTTGCAGCCAAACACAAGCCTCACATCTCCGTTTCACAGCCTGGGGAAACCATGCCCCCACACCTGACATCTGTTTCCTGAGGACTTAAAGTCTCATGGCCCATTTGCCTCCACACTTTGTTTCCCTCCAGTGCCGCCTTTGTGTTGCACCAAGGATGACCCAACCTGACATGAAAGTCAATGCCTAAGAGAATTCACTTGCACAAATGTACAAAAGAGCATTGTAGACTTTATTAAAGATTCTGTAGAGGAGTTAGAGGAAGAATTTATAACAGTCATGCCAAAGTCCATTTTGAGATATTCCTGCTGTCTTCAAATTCCTTCTTTATGTAGCACCCACCCCCTAGTCATCTTTCCTCATTTCCTGAATCATCTGTTGGAACTTCAAATTCTTCTCTTTATTACTGAAAAACGCAACCATTGCCCAGGC
Source organism: Pan paniscus (assembly GCF_029289425.2). Lineage (NCBI taxonomy): Eukaryota > Metazoa > Chordata > Mammalia > Primates > Hominidae > Pan > Pan paniscus. Next base: position 87,688,054 of record NC_073258.2, on the reverse strand, counting down.
CCAGCAACAGACCTGGACAGAGGGTAAGGGATTAAGATAAACTTCAAGTTCCAGGGATTCATAAAAACATTTTCACCCTACCTCTCACAGCCTTCAGGCCAAATATAATGCTCTTCATAAACATTATATTTCAATTTACAATTTCCCCATCTGGTTTTAAAAGAATTAAGGCAATGATAGACTCTGACCTGAAAGGATAAAGTCATATCAATGTTTATAGTGAAAAATCTACCTTGAAGACTGAAATCTTCCTTGCCAATCCCTGCAGAAGAAATGTGCCTCTGGACCAACCTTAGGTAGGAAGAAGAGATGACTGATTTTTGGTTTTGTCCATGGAAAGAGTCAAGTTCCTGGGGGCAGGGGTGGCAACAGGATGGGAGTTTTGAAGTGAGGGCTTAAGCAAAGGCTCTGGAGGTGATCTGGCCCTTTGGATAGCTAGCTTACAGCCACTCATGGATCCCACATGAAATGAGAAGGGGTGAAATCCCTGGGGAATAATTCAGTTCAGGTGGAATAAGACCCCCATGCTTGAAAGTTCAGGTGGATCAGAGCCATGTGCTTGAAAGTTGCATCATTTAAATGATTTGTACTCCCCCTCCATTTTACTTCCCCTTAATATGTAATTGTTTCTTGAAAATTCCAATCTTATCTCAGCTGAGGAATCTGTGGAGGTGACTTGTTGCCATTTTAGGAGGAAATGGAAAGATGTTTGAAGACAGATAGATGCTGAGGAACAGCACTTCTCCTGCCAGGCATAGTGGGGGAATGCTGCAGAGTAGAAACACTGAGCAATTGAGAAAATCCAAAGAGGAAAATGATACATGGAACCCAGAGGAACAGAAAAATGTGTTTCCAGGTCTAATTCACATTCTTTACCTGGAGATTCTCCTTCCAGGCCAAATTTTGGAAGGTCTGAGTTTTATTTTACTGGGAGAAGGTAACAGTAATTTTTTTTATCAAGACAACCATTTCTTCATAGTTGCTATAAACTGAGACAGGCTATATCCTTCTCCGGACCTTTAATAATGTTAGTGAGGTACCTGGAACTTGTGTGCCCAGTGCCCATTCCCACCCTCTGCCATGTACCACCTCCCTCAAAGTCTGCCTGAGTGTGAGGATGCGATAGGGATACTGAGATGCATCCTCCAGCTCAAAGGTTTAAAAATAGTTTTTCTGGCATTGGAGGCTTTTTGCAGATAAAATTTTACCCAAAAGCCCAAAATATAAAACAGATAGACTGCTGTGGTTGACTTGGGACTGGGGATCAGGAGCCTATCCATCCCGTTTGGCCTCCCCATTGCTTACGTGGAGACACTGAGGTTTCTCTTGTGACCTCTAGAGACTGAAGGAGCTCAGTTTGAAGACCAGCACTCTAGAAAGCCATCTTCAAAACCCTCCCTCATGGAGTTTGGAGAGAGTTATGGATACACTTTTTGAAATATCCTTTGGTGGAAAGACCAGAGGCCGCTTGGAAAGGAGATTAGGGGTCTGAATTGTGGGGACTTTGGTATGGATTCTGTGTCTAAGTGACCTGAAGGGTTTTGGAAGAGGACTTTGTATCTCACTGGTCTGTAAAGCGATCTCGTGAGGCCCCTTGTTGTGTCCCCATGTCCTTGGATGAGGCTGAGTGGAATGGCTGTCTCCATCAGGTCACTATGGAGAAAGAAGAATCCATTAGGTATCTTTCTGGCCTTCTTTTGGTTCTTTCTCCCTTGTCAGGCTTTCTGTAGACATTTTCTAAGTTGGAGGAGGCTGAGTTACCTTCTCCTACGATCTAAACCTCTTTTGAATACCCCAGTCATCTGGTATGTCTTTTCCTTCAAGTGGGACTTGGTGTGGACTGTTGGAGAAGAGGGAGAGGAAGGGATGGAAGTGTCCTTCGTGCCTCTGTGGGTCCTGATCCCATGTGCCTTGCTCTGGCTTTAGAAGATACATGACATCCATGGGAGTCTGATGTGATGAGGACAGCCCACTGGAGTTTTCTTAGTCCCAGGAGTAGTCCTTGGCACTGAGTCCAGGAACACATCCTGAAGAGCTTGTGCAGAGCTCAGAACTCTACTGTCAGGAATGTTGGTTTTAACTTTGACCAATAGCCAGCTGTGTCCCTGTGTCCCTCCTCCTCACCTGCCCCCACTCCCTCACACAGAAAAAAAAAAAAGGGGGGGCTGGGAATTTCCTTGCAGATGATCCCTTGAGATGCTAGGGAAGTACCCAAAAGTATTTCATGAAAGAAGAAGGAAACGGATAGGTTGGAAGATATAGTGAGAAACAGGAAGGCTTCACTCTGAAGCAGTGTGGTCTCATACACAAGAAATAAGTCACAAGTAACAAAACTTTTCCCGAATTCTTGCTTATTTTCATATTGCATGAGAAAGATTGCACTAATACAGCCCTGTATCACTTTTCTGCTTCCCAGTTAGAAAAATTGATGTGACATCTCAAATTGTCATAAAGGTGAAGGTCAAGGTCAGGTCACCTGACCTCTCCCCAGAGTCAGAACTGCACTAGCTGTGGCCACCAGGACTCTACCAACACAGGCTCACATTAGGTCACTAGAGCCTCAAGCCCAGGCAATTCTGTTCTCACTCTGCACACTGATTACTGTATCTCTTACATCCCCCAGCCTTGATCACTGTAGTGTAAAGATATGGGGTTGTATTGTGTTTTGCTTTTGCATCCAATTGAAGGGTAGCGACTTAACATGTATAATGGGTTCAAATAATCTACAAATATCTTTCTTTTCTATAACTGTATGTAATTTCTGTTTTAAGCTATCATCCTATCTGGTGGTAAGTCAAAACAGAGCTAAAACAGAGCATGTCCATTTGGTCATGCCTGCTTTTCCCAAGAGGTGCTTCTAAGTGTTAAGTGAGAGTCGATAGTGCATTTGATCTATGAGTTTATGTGCCTGAGCTGGAATCTGTTGAGATGTCCAGTGGTTCTTTGGGCCCTCAATTGCCTGCCCACTCAGGTTTCTAAATTATTCTCCGTTCATATCTAAAATCTCCTTTAGAGGCTGTGGGTTTCATTCCTACATCTGTGCCAGTTTTGATCTCTCAGGAATGATTCAGCAAGTTCAGTGGTGCACTGAGTTACAGGCAGGAAACTCTGGGAGGCTCTCTAAAGGCATACTTGCCTACACATAACAGGCCATCCTTTCTTCTCATAGGTCTCCCTAGCTTCCTGGGCACAAGGAACATCATTCCTTCTCATGCATGGTCTGCAGTGATGGTGAGTCCTTCCAGATTTATATCAAGTTGTCCAGCTTCGGTTTGCAGGCCTTCGTCAAATCCTAGGAAAAATGGCCAACTGCATGGCAACCTAAGGTCCCAATAGGGACATAGAGGGGTTTTGGTCCTCAGGAATGCCATTGGGGCAGTGGGCGATAAACCAAAAAAGTTAGTTTGGAAAGTTGTAGCCACATATCGAAGGAATCTGGAAGAACTGAAAATTTGGGCAAGGTAACAGGATTCAGTCCAACTTGCAAGTAGGTACCAACCTGGGTTTTCCACAGGGAGGTAGGAAGTCAGTTAATCTCTACCAGAAAAGACAAAGTTCGCATATCCATCACCTACAATTTACAGAGAGGTGTAAAAATAGCTCAAAGACCATGAAAATCTCATAAATAAACTGATCAAACCTTAGCCAGCTTTGGCCATGATAAATAAAATCCCCTTTTCACAACCCTTCCACAGCATTCTATACGTCTTACATGTCCTTTATAGCATAATTTTCAAAGTGGCAAGAAATAAGCACATTTGTTAACAATCCAAACATATATAGCTTCTCTTCAGTGTATAAAAATAAGAGGCAAACGTATATAAAGTTAAATTATACTCAGTAACATTCTTTCAGTATTCTTTTTATAAATGATCTATGTATCTATTAAACATCCATTCATTAATTTAGTGTTAGTCCAAGGTTTTAAGTTACCTAAACATCTTGGAAATTATCTTCTAGCTAAACACTAAAAATCATAATTACAGTTGACATAAAGTTTGTCAGAATAATGATTTGATGTGGTTAAATACAAATTTATATTTTTCATAAATCTTAAATATTTAGTAGGAGTAATGCTAGCTTATTTTATCAGTAAACCTAGATAAATTTAGGAAAACCTTACTCAAGTAGAATACAAATGTATACTTATACTTAATTCTAACTCAGAGAAAACAAAGCTGTTTTTATTAAACTAAAATTATTCAACTAGTTTTGTTTGCCAAAGATTTACCTACATCATATAAACATAACTAAAAAAAAGTTTTTGAGTTAGTTTCTATAAGAATACCTATTTTTTCACATTGAAAATATTCAAGACTCATTTTCCTTTGTTTCAGAGCATGTTAGGAATGTTTTATTTATATATGAGCTTACTCATCTTAAATTCAATCAGAGTACAATCAGCTCCTTTAAGGAATTTTATAATTTAATTTGGGTAATACTGCCAGAGGTAGGAAAATACTACATACTTGCATAATGAGAGGTTTTTGAGGCCTCTCTGAATTACAGACATATAAACATGCAGACAGAGAAAGAGACACTTAGAGTTTCATTTCTGATTTTCAGCTTCATTTTCAGCCATGGGTTAAGCTTTGCTCCCTCTATTCTCAGTCTTCTTACCATATTGCACTTTGAGGCCCCATCCATTTCTCTAAGCTCATTCTAAATGCATCTCTCCTTTGAAGCTTTGTCTCAGCCCCTAGTAGGGCATAATTGCTTCCATAACTCTTGTACCTCTCTGATCACTTGAATCAATCAATCAGAAATTATAGTTATTTGTGTATATTCCTCATCTTTTCTTCAAATCCAAACTTAGGGCCGGGCATGGTGGCTCACGACTGTAATCCCAGCACTTTGGGAGGCCAAGGCGGGCAGATGACGAGGTCAGGAGATCAAGACCATCCTAGCTAACACGGTGAAACCCCGTCTCTACTAAAAATACAAAAAATTAGCCAGGTGTGGTGGTGGGCGCCTGTAGTCCCAGCTACTCAGGAGGCTGAGGCAGGAGAATGGCAAGAACCCAGGAGGCGGAGCTTGCAGTGAGCTGACATTGCGCCACTGCACTCCAGCCTTGGCGACAGAGCGAGACTTGGTCTCAAAAAAAAAAAAAAAATCAAACTTAGTTATGGCAGAGACTATGTTATCTTTTCTTTAAAAGACATTTATTCTGTACTTACTGTGTTCCAGGCATTGTACTAGAACTTTCTAAAGAGTGAGGGACAAAAAGCAGGACCCCTATCTTCATGGAGCAAACAGTTTGGAATTCGATATACATTGAATTCCAATGAAGTGGCTCCCTCACCTCCTGCAGAAAAGCAGGGTCAGTAGGAAGAGCAGAGAGCTTTTAGGACACATTCACTCTGTGCCAGGGCTTTGATGACTGATCACCCTTAATTATCATAGCCACCCTATGAGGAGGTCACTATTAATATCCTCCTCAATTTACCCATGAGGAGACAGGCAAAGAGTGATTTAAGCCCCTTGCCCAGCATGATAAGGCTAGTAAATGTGACTGGCAAGATTTGAAACTAGACTATTTGAATTCAAAGACTGTACTCTTAACCACTATATCATATGCCATTTCCAGGCAAAAATAATATGGAGAATTATAATAAGGGCCACCCATGAATCATGCTTCCCTTCGTCCACATCCTTTTGCAACATGACATTGCTGCCTCTCTCATCAAGATGTGGTCTACTGGTCCACCCTCTTGAAATTGGGATGATCCTGTGACTTACATTGACTAACAGAATATTGTAGTAGAGACATTGCAGGAGTTCTGGAAATAAGACCTCAAAAGGTTTTGCAAGCTTCAACTCTCACCCTCCTGAGATGCTGAGTCCACCATGTTATAAAGAAGTCCAGTGTATCCTCCTGGCATATGAGAGGTCATGTGGAGCAGAGCCAAGGCTTTCCAGCCAATAGCTAGCACCAATTACCAATTGAGCAAGATGCTCTTGGGTGTCCCAACTTCAGTTGAGCTCCCTCTGCCTGCATCTGCACTTGAGAGCCCAGGGAAGATCTGCAGAAGAATCTCCAGTCAATCTACATAATTGAAAAAATAAACCATTGTTGTTTTAAGCCACTAAGTTTTGGGATGATTTGTTATGTAGCGATAGATAATTGAAATATACAGGTTTTAAATTTCTTTTCTTTTTCTTTCTTTTTTTTTGAAATGGAGTCGCCCTGTGGCCCAGGCTGGAGTGCAATGGTGCGATCTTGGCTCACTGCAACCACCGCCTCCCAGGTTCAAGCTATTCTCCTGCCTCAGCCTCCAGACTAGCTGGGACTACAGGCATGTGCCACAACAGCCAGCTAATTTTGTATTTTTAGTAGAGACAGGGTTTCACTATGCTGGCCAAGCTGGTCTCGAACTCCTGACCTCAGGTGATCCACCCGCCTCGGCCTCCTAAAGTGTTGTGATTACAGGCATGAGCCACATGCCTGGTGGTTTTAAATTTCTTATCTGAGACTAATCACTTGCTTTTTAACAATCTAGAGTTTCTGAGGGCTCTTTTCTGTTCCATTGATCTATATCTCTGTTTTGGTACCAGTACCATGTTGTTTTGGTTACTGTAGCCTTGTAGTATAGTTTGAAGTCAGGTAGTGTGATGCCTCCAGCTTTGTTCTTTTGGCTTAGGATTGACTTGGCGATGTGGGCTCTTTTTTGGTTCCATATGAACTTTAAAGTAGTTTTTTCCAATTCTGTGAAGAAAGTCATTGGTAGCTTTATGGGGATGGCATTGAATCTGTAAATTACCTTGGGCAGTATGGCCATTTTCACGATATTGATTCTTCCTACCCATGAGCATGGAATGTTCTTCCATTTGTTTGTATCCTCTTTTATTTCGTTGAGCAGTGGTTTGTAGTTCTCCTTGAAGAGGTCCTTCACACCCCTTGTAAGTTGGATTCCTAGGTATTTTATTCTCTTTGAAGCAATTGTGAATGGGAGTTCACTCATGATTTGGCTCTCTGTTTGTCTGTTGTTGGTGTATAAGATTGCTTGTGATTTTTGTACATTGATTTTGTATCCTGAGACTTTGCTGAAGTTGCTTATCAGCTTAAGGAGATTTTGGGCTGAGACAATGGGGTTTTCTAGATATACAATCATGTCAATGGATCAATGGAACAGAACAGAGCCCTCAGAAATAACGCCGCATATCTACAACTATCTGATCTTTGACAAACCTGAGAAAAACAAGCAATGGGGAAAGGATTCCCTATTTAATAAATGGTGCTGGGAAAACTGGCTAGCCATATGTAGAAAGCTGAAACTGGATCCCTTCCTTACACCTTACACAAAAATCAATTCAAGATGGATTAAAGACTTAAACGTTAGACCTAAAACCATAAAAACCCTAGAAGAAAACCTAGGCATTACCATTCAGGACATAGGCATGGGCAAGGACTTCATGTCCAAAACACCAAAAGCAATGGCAACAAAAGACAAAATTGACAAATGGGATCTAATTAAACTAAAGAGCTTCTGCACAGCAAAAGAAACTACCATCATAGTGAACAGGCAACCTACAAAATGGGAGAAAATTTTCGCAACCTACTCATCTGACAAAGGGCTAATATCCAGAATCTACAATGAACTCAAACAAATTTACAAGAAAAAAACAAACAACCCCATCAAAAAGTGGGCGAAGGACATGAACAGACACTTCTCAAAAAAGACATTTATGCAGCCAAAAAACACATGAAAAAATGCTCATCATCACTGGCCATCAGAGAAATGCAAATCAAAACCACAATGAGATACCATCTCACACCAGTTAGAATGGCAATCATTAAAAAGTCAGGAAACAACAGGTGCTGGAGAGGATGTGGAAAAATAGGAACACTTTTACACTGTTGGTGGGACTGTAAACTAGTTCAACCCTTGTGGAAGTCAGTGTGGCCATTCCTCAGGGATCTAGAACTAGAAACACCATTTGACCCAGCCATCCCACTACTGGGTATATACCCAAAGAATTATAAATCATGCTGCTATAAAGACACACGCACACGTATGTTTATTGCGGCATTATTCACAATAGCAAAGACTTGGAACCAACCCAAATGTCCAACAATGATAGACTGTATTAAGAAAATGTGCCACATATACACCATGGAATACTATGCAGCCATAAAAAATGATGAGTTCATATCCTTTGTAGGGACATGGATGAAATTGGAAATCATCATTCTCAGTAAACTATCGCAAGAACAAAAAAGCAAACACCGCATATTCTCACTCATAGGTGGGAATTGAACAATGAGATCACATGGACACAGGAAGGGGAATATCACACTCTGGGGACTGTGGTGGGGTGGGGGGAGGGGGGAGGGATAGCACTGGGAGATATACATAATGCTAGATGACGAGTTAGTGGGTGCAGCGCACCAGCATGGCACATGTATACATATGTAACTAACCTGCACAATGTGCACATGTATCCTAAAACTTAAAGTATAATAAAAAAAAATCTAGAGTTATATAATGTATAGAATCATAGGAAATATGAGCTGGAGAGACCTTGGGGCAGCATCTAATTTTATTCTTCTATTTTACACAGGAAGAAACTGAGAGCCAGAGAGGGGAGGCAACTTGTCCCAAATCTTACAGCTTGAGCCACGACTGGACCTAAGTCTTCAGAGTCCCATGTTTAGAGTTATCATTGCTACATGGTCCTGCCTAACTACATATGTAGTGAGAGGAAGAAAAAGTTATTTCCAGCTAATTTCAAAGATAGACTCTAAATGCTGTTTATGTTCTTAAATTCTCATGACATCCATGCAAAGAGATCCACATACCAAGACCCATAAAATGCCAGAAGCAATTACTGGAAACAAAGCAGTGAATTGTCATAATTGAGTGTATATTGTCTTTCACAGGATCTGTGCATTTATAGATGTGCCATTTCTCCAGCAGATCAGTTGTTCTCATCTTGGCTGCTCACTGGATCATCTGGGAAGTTTTAAAAAAACACTGAGGTGTGAGCCAAGCACTAGGAGTTGAAAAACCTCCCTAGAGAGAATCTAGTGAGCAACTGGTGTTGAGAACCCCTCCTCTGGATTGTGAGTTCTTGGAAGGCAGAATTTTCATCCTTGAACCCCCTGGACCACCATGCCATAGAGTAATTGTTAATTGAAACTGAGGACACAATGCTGAAAGTTCTTACAGAGAGCAGCTATGTCAGAGTGGAAAGGACATGGCCTTTGACATCAAAAATACCTATTTGCATCTCAATCTTGCCATTTAGTAGCTGTGACTTCACACACGACAGTTGCTCTGAGCCATCTATAAAACGAATATAAAGATGATACCAACTTCCCAGGGACATTATGAGCTCAGCTAAGATTATTTAGCTTTTATAAAGGTCCTTAGTAACAGCAAAGACTTTGTCAAGTATTGTTATTTCCATTCAAAATAGAAATAGAGTAGCTTTTAAAAAGGTATGTTGGGGGGGGAAGTAATGAAAGATGATTGTAATAATTTAGGCAATACAGAGTTATAAAGAAAAAATCAAGTAAAATTACCCACAATTCCTCCATAAGTATGTTTCAGCATTTTGTTGTTTCTTCTTTCAGCATTTTCTCTTGTTTATATGTGTGCCTGTACACACACACACATGCACAAAACACCATATTTTAAAAAAAAAACAAATACAGGATTGTATTGTGTCCATCTTCCCTGTTACTAGCTAGAGTTCTCCATAATCATGAGTTATAATTACTGTGATACTTTTCTAGCCTAATGATTTTGTGAGTAATTGAAGGAAGATACATAGGATAAAATGGAAACAAGAGCAAAGCCAGTGAAAATCTGCAGAAAAATTACACATTTTGGGGGCCTAGCGATGTCTGAAAATTATTGCAAGATTCCATTGAGGCTTACCCATTTCTTCACCTGAGAAGACTAATGTTTCCCACAGGAGCTTGTGAATTGACATGGATAAAATGAAGATCTCAGTCCTGCCCTCCCAGAGAAACTTCCCTCTCTAAAAGGCCTGGGCCACAGCCTGCACATCCTTCTGGTGAGCAACATTTATTTGCACATGATTTCAAAAGTAGCAAGAAAGGGCCAGGTGCGGTGGCTCACACCTATAATCCCAGCACTTTTGGAGGCCGAGGCGGGCAGATCACCTGAGGTCAGGAGTTCGAGACCAGCTTGACCAACATGGAGAAACCCCATCTCTACTAAAAATACAAAATTAGCCAGCTGTGGTGGTGCATGCCTGTAATCCCAGCTACGTGGGAGGCTAAGGCAGGAGAATCACTTGAACCTGGGAAGCGGAGGGTGCGGTGAGCCGAGAACACACCATTGCACTCCAGCCTGGGCAACAAGAGCAAAACTCCATCTCAAAAAAAAAAAAAAAAAAAAAATGTAGCAAGAAAGGGAATGGAAGGAAGACCAAAAAGTGCTTATTCAAGTTAACTATTAATTTGGGGAAAGCAATTTTCATATCCAAGCCATCCTAGAGTTGATCCAAAAGTCAACAGTTAAAAGAGCCAGAGCAAACATACAGACCAAATCTCCAAGGCTGATATTGTCTGGCAAGGAATCCAGCTTTAGAAAGGACCTGAAGACATCTGAACCCTTTCCGGATCAAGCCTCCCCTTTTCCTGGACCTAATCCCTAACAGCATCAGAACCTCAACGTGTCTGTTGGCTAGGGGCCTTGCCCATAAGGAGCCTGTGTTTACAGAATCAATGAGGAACAGATGAAGGGTGACTGTAATCTGGAACAAGGAGGCCCTGTTAAGGACGTGCCCAGCATGGGCATGCCAAGTGAGTGTGGCTCCATCAAAACCAGGCCTTTGCAAAAAAGATGGCCTATTTTGCCTGGACACCACTGCTCACAACAGCCTTGGATTCTTCTTTGCACCCTGTCTTTACAGCCTTACAAGAAATATCCAACTCAATTTTTAAAATAATATCCCCTGATATCTTTTTTTTTTGGTGTAGGGGGTGGCATGAGGATCTTGCTTAGAAAAAAAAAAAAATTAGGCTTGAAGTTGGAGAAACCTGTGTGTGAATCCCAATTAATTCACCTAATTGCTGTGTGACCTTGGAGAAGTCACATACCTTTTATATTTCTTAATTTCCTTTTCTTTAAGGAGGGGATCATGAGCCTTACCTACCTCTCATCATTTGTCAAGTGGAAGATTACCTTGATGCAATGGTAGCCTCCAAGGTCAAGCTGGTACTTCCTATCAAGGGTCACAGAACAGAAAGTCTCAGTAACCAAATTAAGATGCTCAAATCATACACATTATAACATCAATTTGAAACACACAGTGACAAGCAAGAGGAAAGACATGGGGCATATTAGCACTCTGATATAGGGTGTGATCAGCATAGAAGGACCATACTACCCAAGTCCTGGGGTAAGCAGTTCATATGTCCTCTCTCCCCATCTGCCACATCAGCCTTCCCCACTGATGGTTTGGTTACAGGACAAAAGTTGAGGTTTGAACAAAGGGGCCCACAGATAGAAATTGCCCTGGCCAAGGACCCATGCTTGCACTATTGGAGAGACACAGGGACAGGTACATCTGAACAACAGCTGTAGCTTGTTTAGCCTGCTGAGCAGCCATGAGTTTCGTTTGTGTTTCTTGGGCAAAGAACATGGAGTGAGAAAGGATGCCCTTAATTTATGGCTGAATTAAGGCCTTGTGAACATTGATTGCTCATGTATATTTACTGCATCCAGAATATTTAGTGCCTCATATATCTCATATATACTTAGGTATCATTTATATATAATATACAAATTTATTACATATAATAAATATATATATTTATATTTAGTACACTGTGCATTTATATGCACATTTATATTTAGTGCACAGTGAATATTCAGTGTCTTATGAATATTAGGTGTCTTTTGGTCCCTATATCACTTTCTATGTTAAATACACCCATGCCATTGTTTCTAACATATTTTATGAATTCCATGGATCTAATTTGTATTCTCATCTTCCACAGCATAATTGCATATTCTCAAACAATACAACAAATACATATTACATCATTCTATTGGAAGGCTGGAGTGAAAAAGCACTTTGTAAATTGTAAAGCTCTATATAATTTTAAGAGATTATTATTTTTGTTAATATAATGAACAAAAACAACTATGGCCATGTACAGAAAATAAAATTTATCTTCAAAGGTTAAAGAGGAGGCAGTTTAGCTTAATAACTAAGAGCCATGAACTCTGCCAATAAGTGGCTTTGCTAACTTTGGGAAGTTACATAACTTCCTTAAAACTCTGTTTCCTCATCTGTAAAATGGGGATAATAACAACAGCTACTTTGTGAGCTTATTTTGAAGACTGAATAAGACGATGTGTGTAAAACACTTAGGGAATTGTTTGGCCCATCATAATGTTGCTACCTAGACTTCATTGAGTGCTGACTCTTTCAGAGGCACTTTACGACCTAGGTCCTATTATCATGCTCACTTTACAGATGAGAGGTTTCAGATAGAATCTGAATTCAACCCAGGTAATATGACTATAAGCCTATGCTCTTAACTGTTTTGCAACATTGACACCTACACAGTAAGTTTTCAATGCATGTTACATCATCATTTTAATAAGATTGGCCACTAGAGCAGATATTCAATATCATTATTCATAAATAAATGACATTGGTGTTGATATTTTGAATTAATTCCCTCAACATTGATTCTACCTTCCCCATGATTCTCCTCTTCCCTGCAGTGTGGGCAGGACTTTGACTTGCTTCTAACCAACAGAATACGGAAAGGTGATGGAATTGTGTTATAAGATTATGTGGTATAAGATTATAACATCCATCTTGCTAGGAGATGCTGTCTTCCTTGCTGGCTTTGAGGTACCAAGTAACTATGTGGCAAGAAGTTGAGGGTGACCTCTGGCTAATAACCAGCAAGAAACTGATACCCTTACTCTGACATCTTGCAGGGAACTGAATGCACCAGCAGCAGCCATATGAGCTTGGAGGCAGATCCTGCTCCAATTGAGACTCAGCTGAGACTGCATCTCCAGTTGACACCTTGATTGCAGCTTCATAAGATCCTGAATCAGGGAATCCATCTCAGCTGTGCCTAGACTCCTAACCCGTAGAAATGGTGAGATAATAAGTATGTATTGTTTTCAGCTGCTAAGCTTGTGGTAAAATTGTCATGCAGCAATAGAACATGAACACACAAGGTTACAGAGACTGAAGAGTACCAGGCAGTTGTGGTGACATGTGTGACGGCAGCAGCAGCAGCAGCCTCCTGACATGGGCTGTAGCCATGGTGGACTGAATGTCCTTGAACTCAAAAGTCCAGCGGTGGCCCTCGACATTCACTCTTCCATACCTTTCAACAATTTTATATTTATCAATTCTCTGCATCAAATCCCTTTCTTCTTGAATTACCCAAAGTGATTTATATTTCCTGTACTGAATCTTAGTTTATATCCTCATCCTGCTTCAAAGCCATGGTTCATCTATCCCAATATTTAATCTTGCTGATTACCCAAAACATTTTAAGGAAAAACAGAGTAGTTTCTTTTCAAAATATCAGGTAGAAAGGAAATGATAGTCATTAAGCAATGCTATTTCTTTGAATAGCCACAACAACCCTTTAAGGAAGTTAATACAAATCCCATTTTATAGAGGAGAAAACTGAAGCTCAGACCTCATTTTGTTCTTTAAAATCACACATCTTGTGAGTAGCACATAGGGGTGTAATTCTAGGTCTAACAGACAACTGACTGCACATTCTTCCCACTACCCCATTCCATTAAGGACATCTGCATTGCTATATGTCTTTTCACTCATTCATTCCTCAAATTTCTATTGCATTTCTGCCATGATGGATGCAGGCACAGAATGCTGCGTATACAGTGAAGAGGGACATCAAATCCTCAAGTGTACAGTGAAGAGGGACATCAAAGAAGATTTTAGGACAAAGGGGCTCATAGTGGTGGCTGACACAGCTCCAGGAACTCTAGAGCAGTGCTGCCAGGCAGGGACACTGGCAGAAATGCTCACATGCCTCAGCGAGACCTCAGGCAGCCTTAAGCAGACACAGAGCTGACCCCAGTGATGCTCTGTTCACACTACCAAGCCACGATGCAGTTCCCAGAGGCCCCTCACTCCTTCTCCAAAGCTGCCAGCTGTCAAGCTCCAGCAGGCCATAGGCTTGTTTTATTTAGTGTTGGCTCTTTGAAATAAATGTGCTTCTCATTAATTAAGTTTTTCAAAAATGAAATTGAAAACCTTTGATTTACTTTAAAGACAGATCTGGCTAACTCATTAAAGCTTACTCAGCTCTGCTATTAGGAAAGAAAAAGAGGTTTGAGAATTCAAATCTCCGGCAGAGCTTAAATTAGGTAGAATGCCAAATTAGCTCAGCTTTAAGAATCTATTTTTTTAAGTCCTATAATACTCAATTTTCTCATCAGAAAAATGGGATAACAATAATTCCTACCTGACAATATGATTGTGTGTGGACTAAATAAGGTAATATGAATGTTCCTGCCCATGGTGTGCCTCCCTTGGAAATATTCCATGCCCTTCTCCTTCACTCTATCATGGGCTGCAGGGGGCATCTCTCAGCTCCTGTTTCAGCTCTTCCACCTGTGTGTGGTCAACAGGAGGCACTGGTGGGCAATTGTAGGGTGGAGGATTGTAGAGTGGGAGGCAGGGAGCAGCAGAGTATTACTCCTCCTCCCTTCTGATGAAATCTCTAGCAGCCACTGCCTCTCCTTCATGGGGCCATCTCCTTGGAGGGATGTCCTCCATGGTCTGGTTCAGCAAGTAAATCCAGCACCCTTGCCCAAAGAACACCACGCTACCACCTCCCTTTCTTCCTCTGCCTAGGGTGCCAGCAGCTTCTGGGCAGCCTCATCACTGCTTCTTTGGCTTCTCCCATCTTCCATCTCTCCTTTAGCCATTTTCTGGGTTTTGTTTGTTTGTTTTGAGACAGAGTCTCACTTTGTCACCCAGGCTGGAGTGCAGTGGCGCGATCTCGGCTCACTGCAACCTCTGCCTCCAGGGTTCAAGTGATTCCCCTGCCTCAACTCCTGAGTAGCTGGGATTACAGGTGCCTGCCACCATGCCTGGCTAATTTTTGTATTTTCAATAGAGAGGATTTCACCATGTTGGCCAGGCTGGTCTCGAACTCCTGACCTCAAGCAATCCACCCACCTCAGCCTCCCAAAGTGCTCGGATTATAAGCATGAGCCAACATGCCCAGCCCATTTTCTGGTATTAAATTCTCTGTTTTAAGTACTTAAAGACAGTTCTGTTTTCCTTGCTGGACCCTGTCTGCTGCATTGAGTGAAATGCACTTGCCTGGTGGGATTTATTTTCTCAGTGAATGATTAGGCAAGATAGCAGGCAAAAGAAAGGGGGTAAAGATTAGAATATGAAGATTGCTTAGAGACAGTGTGGCTTCATAGCCTGGTGTTTGGTGAACAGGTGTTCAATAAAGGAAAGCTATGATGAAGAGGATTGGTCCCCTTCTGCTTATGAAGAATAGAATGAGAAAAATGCTTTTGAGTAGGATAGAAGGGTAGAGAGACCTCATGTTTCTGTTGGCTATTAGCAGCCCCGTCTAATGCCTGGAGCCTGATTCTGGGTGCTGGGAAGAGCTGACCTCAGCCAGTGAGCACCCAGGCTGTGATCACTGAGCTGTCTGGAAGGGCTGGTCCCTCCACACACAGTGTACCCCTAATGAAAAGCAGCTTTTTCCACCCCCACAATTGGGGTGAGATCTCCTCCTCCTCACCCTAAGAACAGAGGAAGAATGTTCCAAGAATATTTGCCATAGCTATTCAACCAAGATCTTGTTTTCACATTCCTGTTGACAGCTTTCCAGCCCTGGGCTAGTCTGTTGTTTTCATCCTGTGGCCACCCGACTTCCATTCCCAGCACAACCCAAGTCAGAGGCACCCAGAATGACCCCCATCTCCACAGCAGTAAGCGCTTGGCAGTCTATGCCACTGGGAAGGAAACAGGACTGTTCCTGGCCTGAGCTTGTGCTGTGAAAGGGGAAGGGGAGGTGAGTTAGCGCATCTTTATAACCAAGTGCCCAGGATGGTGTTTGGCACACTGGGAAGGAAAAAGTATAAACAGTCCCATGATGTAGTCTCTGAAATAAGCTTCCCTCTCTGGTATCTGAATACCACCTCTCTGTTATCTGAATACCACTAAACTGCCTGCGCAATGACTGTGCCAGTCACCTTACATACACTATTGCTTAACCTCATAACCACCCTATAAGGTGGGGTTTTCGAGTCCATTTTACAGACAATGGAACGGAGGCTCAGAGAGGTCACATCTTTCAGGTTCCAAAACCTGCATTATTTTAACAATTCCATACCACCTCCCTGACATTTTTGTGGCCAAATACTCTGGGCTGGGCCTGGTGTCTCACACCTGTAATCCCAGCACTTTGGGTGACTGAAGCAAGTGGATTGCTTTGAGCCTGGGAGTTTGAGACCAGCCTGGCCAACATGGCGAAACCCCGTCTCTACAGAAAATACAAAAATCAGCTGGGCATGGTGGCAGGCACCTGTAATCTCAGCTACTCAGGAGGTTGAGGCAGGAGAATTGCTTGAACCTGGGAGGGGGAGGTTTCAGTGAGCTGAAATTGCACCACTGCACTCCAGCCTGGGTGACAGAGTGAGACTCTGTCTCAAAAAAAAAAAAAAAAAGGGAATACTCTGTGCAGACACATCACATACTTTGAAGCTGCTCTCATCAAAAGCTTGGGTGGACCCCAGTTGACAGAGCAAAAGAAAGAATGTCTCTGAGCCCAATGGAATCCACTGCAGTCACTCCCCAGGGTCTCTCCTACAACTGTAAATCTAAATGCCAGCCATTCCCTGAGAAACCAGAAGCCAACCGCAGAGATCACGAGCTCGATGGAGAGAAGGTTCACATGGATATGCTTCCCACCATCCTGAGATTGCAGTTGTGGGTGCCTTAATGGCTGGGTGAGAACCAGGTTTTTGTTTTTGAGACCAGTTACCATTATACTGAACAACCATTACAGTAAAAGAAACCTAAAGAACTAAGCAACAGCCAATAAATATCTATCTGATGAACATTGTCTCCAACTTTCCATTTCTATAGTCTGAAAATTCAGTCATTGCAAAGGCAATCACATTTAAGCGTAGTACTCGAATCTTTAGGGCACTGAGCCTCCACCTATGTCAATGTAGGAGACTGGTCTTTCACAGAAACTCATCCCAAACATTTCTGAGAAGCCCCAGGGATGCTTTCAGGTGTCCAAGAAGCAGTGCTGGTGGTTTCTTGCCAAGTGTAGCAGCTGCTGCCTGAGGCTGCATGCTGCTACCACTCTAATGAAGAGAGTGAGTTTCTTACATGTCACGCTCAGTGAGGGGTTCATAGCTTCAGCCACAGAGTTAATACGTTTTCTAAAAGACCTATTTAAGTTCATACATATATTCCTTTTACAGCTGTGCATCATGACTGGGACAGGCATGGTCTAACATCAGCTAACAGAGTGGATCTGGAAACACTCCAGATCCCCTCCAGGCCTGTACTGGGTCTGGCTCCCTGCTGGACCCTGTTTCTCTGATGGATGATTCAATTACAGGAGAATTCATAGCCCCTTTTGGCAAAACTGGCTCTTAAGTGACAGTTCGTATGCATTGTATTTAAGCCCCCTGGTAAAAAGATTTAAGTCCTTTTCCTGTCCTAGTGGATTCCTCAGCCCTCTTGCAAATCAGGGGATAACAATGAATCTGTGGGGAAAGGAGCAGTGCCACTTTTTTTGGGAGGTGGGGCAATATTACCTGAAGCAGCAGTTCTTGCTCAGCCAAGATTTTTTTTTTTATTAGATTTCAAACACAGGCAAAAGAACCAGTGCTTAGCCAACTAGTCATAGGCCTCTAATTAGAATCAAAGGTTAGTTTTGAGGTGGAAACTAACAGTTAATTTAGGTCAGTGCTTCCAAATTGTGAGCTACATACCCAGAGTCTGTGGATTACAATACTCCAATGCAGAGGATGCCAAACATCACCTAGACTATGAAGAAATAGCACATCCTGCCCACTCCACATGCATAGAATACTATTTTTCAAACATATGTGCCCCTGCTGAGATTAATAACTGTAAGTGCAACACAAAGTGTTATCGCATTCATGATCGTTTTAAACTGTTATGTGTTTTCTCTCTCTTTTTTTTTTTTTTTTTTTTTGGTTATGTGTTTTCTCAAACAACCAATATAAGAATTAATCTACATTTACATAGAGGTGGTTTTGGAAATTTTTTGACTTAAAAAATTGATCCTCGTATTGGAAAAGTTTGTGAAACTTTGTGCTAGAATTCTACCTCCTAGAATTACATGTTGGGGTGGCAGGGGGCATTGTAAAATGCAACCCAAGTCTAGGATTCTGTATCTAGCAGTCAAGCCCAGGGATCTGTTTTAGTTCACTCGCCCAGTGATTCATCTGCATACTGAAGTGTAGAACCTGAGATCAGGTCAACCCACTTATCCCATGGCTGAGGGAATTCAAGCTCCAGAGAGGGGAAGTGACTGGGCCAACGTCATAAAACATGTGGTCAATAGAACCTCCTTTATCCTATGTCTCCACCCCACAGCGAAAGGAAGAGCAAGCTACTCTCACCTGGGAGGTCCAGCTGGTGAAGACCACAAGAGACTGTCTCC
Organism: Pan paniscus; assembly: GCF_029289425.2. NCBI lineage: Eukaryota > Metazoa > Chordata > Mammalia > Primates > Hominidae > Pan > Pan paniscus. The sequence continues at coordinate 87,669,390 of NC_073258.2, read as the reverse complement.
AGTGGGTGAGGTGTTCTCCCTCCAAGGCTTTTACTATTCACCCTCGTCTCTCACAAATGCCCCAGATCAGGCTGGCCGGGCCACTACCTCACCGATCTCTATATGTTCAGCATTTTCTGTCTCTCCCAGCCCTTGCCAGAGCTTCTCCTGCTTCCTGATGTCCCACCTCATCCTGCCTATTCTCTCCAGTCCCAGTTCTGAATTGCTATTTTCTGAGTGCTGTGTCCCCCTCAAATCTGTAGGTTGAAACCTATTCACCAAGTGATGGTGCCAGGTGGCGGGGCCTTTGGGAAGTGACTAGGTTACAGGGCAGAGCCCTCATGAATGGGACTCATACCCTTAGGAAAGAGCCTTGAGGGAGCTCATTTACTGCTTCCACATGTGTGGTCACCGAAAGAAGCATCATCTATGAACAAGAATACAGGCCCTCACCAGACACCAAATCTGCTGGTTCCTTGATCTTGGACTTCCCAACCTCTGGAGCTGTGAGGAATAAATTTCTGTTGTTCATAAGCCATCCAGTTTCTGATGTTTTTGTTATAGCAGCCCAAACAGACTCAAATACCAATTCTGTCTCAAAAATGTTTTTCAGGACCATCCTAAGCCTAAGTATCACTTTGTGGCCTTGAAACCCCTCCACACCCTGGAGTGTGCTTGTGTTTATACTGTTTTGTGTGTGGAGGATGGCTAGGTTGTGTTTCACATAATGTCTAATGCAGAGATGTGCTGAAGTTTCTTACTTGATGAATGAAAGTGCTCAAATATGGATGACACAAACTCCAAAACTGTTTAGTGTGGAAATACTCACCATTTAGCCTTTTATTTATTTATAACCACTTTTTGAGCACTTTGTGTCATGCCCAAAGATGCAAAATGGACCAACTGTAGTCCTTCTCTCTCTTTTTTTTTTTTTTTTTTTTTTGAGATGGAGTCTTGCTCTGTCGCCCAGGCTGGAGAGCAGTGGCGCGGTCTCGGCTCACTGCAAGCTCCGCCTCCCGGGTTCACACCATTCTCCTGCCTCAGCCTCCCAAGTAGCTGGGACTACAGGCACCCACCACCACGCCCGGCTAATTTTTTTGTATTTTAGTAGAGATGGGGTTTCACCATATTAGCCAGGATGGTCTCAATCTCCTGACCTCGTGATCCGCCCATCTCGGCCTCCCAAAGTGCTGGGATTACAGGCGTAAGCCACTGCGCCCGGCCAGTCCTTCTCTTAAGGGCTATGTGTGCTGATGGTGGTTTAGATCTCTGCTGCTGTTTGATTTTTTTGTATATTGGCATAAACTTAATTTTTTGTACCCCAATAAATGATTATTTAACATTGTAAACAATTAGCAAAATTGTGAGGAAGAGCAGTCATTAATGGAAATAAATCCTTAATGAATAATATAATATTTAATCAATTATAAAGCATATCCTATATTCCAGGCTATTTATGAACAGGATTTCATTCATTCCTCCATGCAACTCTTAGAGTGCACTGTTATTTCTGTTTTAATAATGGAAAAAATGAAGCAAGTGACTTGCCTAAGATCCTATCAAATGTGACACCAGAATTTAAATCCAGGTTTGTGTAATAACCAAGCCTGTGACCTTAATCACTGCTCTATGTCACCTCCCCTGTCCCCAGACAGCCTTTCTGCACCAGGGTTTCATAAACACTGAAGCATAAGCAGTTGCTAGGGGATAATGAATGACACTGAGTCACTAAGGGCAGCCAGCAGATCTGAAGTGATTGATGAATTTGTTACCAGTAAGTGGGGTTAGGAATTACAAAACAACATTAGAATCTATTGCATCACAAGCTGTCAGTGAGGTGAGACATGCAACAAGCCAAGGTATGTCTTTATTCTCTGATGCGCGGTTTGGTATCTCAACAAGTCTTCCCAGCCATTTACCCCAGAGCCTGCTCTTTTTCAAGGGTGGTTCTCTAGAGGCAGTCTGGAGAAATTAGATTATAAAAGTTTGTCCCCAGCCTTTTTTGCCTGACTCATGGTGTGGTCTCAAGCCAATGAGTCACCAACCTGTGACTCAGTTTTCACAGCCTACGCAGGGCTCAGAGTTTGACTGTTGGGCTCCCAGGGAATCCTGGGAATCCTGGGCTATACTTCTCTCCTTTGGCTTGTAAGAGTATCTTTTAAACTGTCAGAGGTGCTCATGGGTGGCACAAGAACAAGGAAACTGAAGTGGCCTCACCAAGGGGGTCAGCCTCCGTTTCTGCTGATGCTGTGTAATACTGAGTGTGGATCCTCTGCTCTGTGGGTGGTGCTCTGTGGCAATGGGCTGTCAGAGTGGACCAGTACTCTGAAGAGGAAAAAATTATCTGCGTGAAGAAACATGGATTCACTTCAAACCTGTCCTTTCTGAGCTACACTGAGTAAACTGGGACAGCTTCCGGTCCTCCATCCAGGTCACAACCCCACCCCCACAGTCCTCTGGGTAAACTCTGGTATGAAAAATTCATTTGGGATTTGACCAAGGAGCTCAGAAGTTTATGTGACGGGGAGCATAGACTATATCTTGGGAACAATTAGGTCTTCAAGAGGTCCCCATCTCTGCCTACTTACAAACAGAACACAGCTCAGGTGAGCATCCTGGGAGACACCATTCCCAGTATGGGTTGTTTCAGCGATGGGACATAAGATGTTTGGAATGGGCTACTTCTTGCCATTAGTTCACCTGACATACCAAATATGATCAATATCAAGATTAAAAAAATGAGCATGACAACATATCCCCAAGATGTGGATTTTCAAGAAAAGGGCTCATGTACCTTCAGTCTTGGCCCTCAGCCAGGTCAAGGGTAGAGGAAAGGGTCAGAGGGACCAGCTTGGAGAGAGGATTAGAGAAGAGATTCCTTTGGAGAGAGCTGTTACAGCCCTCTCCCTTAGAGGGAGGCATGGAGGTGCTGCAGGAGAACATGAAAAGATATTCCTTGCATGAGGGACCATAGAGAACTAGTGCCTGAGTAATGTCTGGGAGAGCAGACCATGGCTGGGTCCTGGCTCCTGCCCGCTGTGGGCAGAGGATGAGAGAGGAGTAACTTGCTGTCTAGGTTCAGGAACCAGGAGGTGCGCTGGGTGGGTTTGGAATGCATTCCCAGAGTTGTTCAAGGTCATTTCCTGTGCACTAGATGTGGGACACACCAGAAAGAGAACCGTTCTGTGGGCCATCTTAGATCTTGTCTGAAAGTGCCTGTGAGAGAAGTGAAGGGATTTTGGCAGGAAGATTGGAAATGTGCTGCTCCTCAATGCCTCAAGTGGCTCCAGGAATGGCGACACATCTGTCAGGGTCAAGGTGACTGCAGGACAGAGGTCCCACAAAGGGACCTGGGAGCAACCCATGGCATGGCCCCTATGAGAAGAGTGCTGCTCTGGCTCACCCAGGGGATGCTTCCCTTGGCCAAAGACCAGACTCAAGTCAAATCTGTACTATTGCTTTACCTCTTCTCCTGCCCATGGCTTTAACTGTGTTGGATCTGAAACAGCAGAGAGAGAGAGTGTGGGGCAGGAGAGCTCCAGGACAGGAGAAGTCAACAGTGTATTATTATGCCATGAGTCATGCTTGTTCAACATACTGGTTATACAAACCAGAAAAGGTTTTGTCTGTTTTTTTGGTTTGTTGACCTAATTACTAATACACATCTTTACTTTTCTCTTAGAGCCTGATCACATCCCTACCTTTCCATTCCTTCTTTCTGCATCTCATATTTTGTATACACTTCTATGATAGCACTCCATCTTGCATTATAACTGATTGCTTACCACTATTTCCATACTGAAAGATGTGTTCTTTGTGGCAGCAGCTGTATTTTATTTATGTTAATATTCTCTATATCCAGCTCAGTGATGCCATATGGTTGGTATGCAATCAATTCTTGTTAAATGAAAGACTAAATGAATATATGCATATTGATAGGAAGAACTTGGCAAAAGGGAGATATATTTAGGCCTTTTGAAGCCTCTTGAATCTCACCAGCTGGGCTGGGCTCATAGTTCCTGCTTGTAGTTCCATTCACATTCCCTAAAGACCTGGGTAGCTCTTTGAATATTTGGATTTGTTGAGGGGAATCCCAATTATACTCATTAGACAGCACATCCCTGAGGAGGGATGGAAACATTGAGAACACGCTCTCCATCAGGGTAAATAAAAGAAGGGAACTGAGCCACGCCTGTCCAATCTCAACAGAACCCTCTGTTGTACAGGAAACAGTGGAGAAATTGTTCATTTACATCTCATTCCTGATGGAAATATTCCAACTGCAAAGCCAGTGTCAGCTTTGATTTCCTGCCCTGAGAGGAGGCGCGGTCAAAAGGCACAAAGTGGGCTTGTGCAGTCGGAGGAATTAGGTTGGGTAAGAAGAGACTCTCACACTCCATCTTTGTTCAATGGTGGAACTTCTAGCTGGGGTGGTCAACCCAGCCCAGCCCAACCTTAGCCTTGGGCGCCTGTGAGGACTCCATTCTCTTAGAACCACAAGATATCAGGCGGAAGAGTGAAGGGCAGACCAGGCCTGAGGGTCAGTGCCCCAGTCCTTGGCTTGCTTCCTTGAAAAGAGCAAGCACTGAGAGGCCCTGGAGTTTTGGGAATCTGAGTGGCCAAGGGCAGGCAAACGAGAGGCCTATTCCTGGGCCTCCATTCCCAACCATTCCAGTTGCCTTGAAAAAGGAGGAATTCAAATAACCTGGAAAAGGCACTTACAGAGCAAAAGCACAGCCAGTTGCTGTCTTACAGCTAATTTTAAGAATGTCCTTTTCTCTTGAAATTTCATCACCATGACTCATCGCACTGCAGGACAAAATTCTGAAGCTCTGAGTCAGACTGGGCACTGGGAGCTGAAGCTCAATGGGAGTTTTACCTAAATAAAGCCTGCAAGCCCAGCCTGCTGTGATACATGCTTATAAATCTGCTGTTTCAGCAATGCACATGCCCTTGCACCTCTGCTGTTCATACAGTTGCCCACACCTTCCTTCTTCTCTTAGACATGAAGCCCCCCTCCCTTTTTTTCTGAACCTTCAGTTAGTATGCTGTATCTTCTGTGATAATTTAGTTCCTTTTCCACATCCAGTCTGCACTGCTATAGGTGCTTTGCTGATACTTGCTGCCTGAACAGGTGTGATGATAAAGCACACGTTTCAGAAAGAATCTAGGATCCTCTTCTCTAAATGCCAATCGAACTGATTGGTATTTAAATTTGGATCTTAGAATGTCAGAGTGGGAAGGAGCCTCATTCTCATGTTATCCACCCTCCCTGTCACTGTAGGTAAGAAATCCAAGACTCAGAGATATCGGCCAACTTGCCTGAGATAACACAGCCAGTTAGGATGAGAATCTAGACAAGAAGCCAGGGTCTGCTCATGTCTACATCTCTTTATTGGACTGCCTCTGTTTTTCTTTATTATATGTCCAGATTAATTCCTAAAAACCCACATCTGGGTATTGGAGGAGGGGGGTCATTTTTTGGGGACCTCTAGGAATGAGAGTGGAAGGCAATGTTCAGGGCTGAACACCTGCTCCTTGGTATCCCTTGAGCTGCAGTCTGGTGACCTGAGAAGGTGGCTGTTGCACCCATGAGGGCAAGAGACCTGGAGATAGGCCATAGGAGGAAAGGTGGGACTGGTAGGGAGTGGCCTGGAGGCTGAAGACATATTCTCTATTCAGGGATGGTGGCAGTGGCAGGTTAATCAAAGCAACAGAGATGAGGAACTAGACCTATGGAAACTCTGGCTTGTCAACTGTCCTGGGACACATGGTGGGTATGGCTGTTATTGTAAATGAAGATGGGGGCCTGCAGTCAGATGGTAAGGTGGCTCTTGCATCAGGCTGTTGAAATCAGAATTTTGGGGGTTGCTACAGAGGCCCATTCACATGAGCTTAGGTGGAAAGAATCATTGTAAGAATAAGGAGACCTCACAGGAAGCCAAGGATAGGTGCCATAGTGCAGCCAGGACCCCTTGGGCCTAAAATCAAGACTCTGTCAGGAGCCAAGGTGGCTAGCTCTAGGCTCCATTCTCTTTGGCTCTGTGTCTCTGTCTCCGATCCCTCTCACCCTCTGTCTCTTGGTGCCTTGTCTTCCCTTTTCTCCTGCCTGCAGTGCTCCTCACTGTAGTTTGCCCATGGCTCAGAATGGCTGCCCCTGTATTGAGTCCATCTCATTAACCTTTGGCTCCATAGCTAACTGGCTATGATTTTTCCAGACTCTAAAATCGTAAGAGAGGAACAAAATTGGCCCCGATCTCATATTTGGTTCTGGTCACAGACATCCCAGTTCTCCCCATGGATTAGCTGTTTATGTCAGATGTCCAATCAACTGTGCCTGTAGGGTTAGGGTCTCCAGGGCACAGCGTGTCAGTAGGGAATGGAAGAAGTTTAGACCATGGAGACACAGATTCCAGCTCTGCCATTTACAGGATCTGTGACTTCGGTCAATGCTCCTTACTTCTCTAAGCCTTATGTTCCTACTCATCTGTAAAATAATACCAACTTCACAAGGTTGTAATTGCCTGTTGGGTTCTTCCTGCCCTCTGCACAGCCAAAATCTGTTCACTGAGGTTGGGGCATTGCAGTAGAGAAAGAGTTTAATCGACACAAGGCCAGCCCATACAGGAGAACTGGAATTCTCACTCAATTCAGTCTCCTTGAAGGCTCAGAGCTTAGGGGTTTTATGCACAAGTTGGTGGGTAGGGGGCTGGGAAATGGGTGCTGCTTATTGGTTGGGGTTGAAAGAGTAGAGGTGTGGAAAATGGTCCTCAGGCAGTGAGTTTGCCTCTGGGTAGAGCCACAGGATTAGCTGAGTCATGAGTCAGAGTCCAGGAGGGGTCAGTCTGAAAGATATCTCAAAAAATCAATTTTAGGTTCTACAATAGTGACACTATCTATAGAAGCAATTAGGGAAGCCACAAATTTTATAACCTCTGGCCACATGACTCCTGAGCGGTAAGGGATTATAGAAACTATGCCAACACTTTAGCAGAATTCGGGCCCTTCCCAGAATCCTATTCTAGTTTACAAAGATAGTTTTCGAAAATAAAATAAAATAAAATAAAAACCCCACAAAGGGAGTTTTCAGTCCCCGAGCAAGGAAAGAGTTCATTTTAGGGAGGGACTATTATCATCCTTGCTTTTGAGTTAACCATAAACTAAATTCCACCCAAGGTTATCTTGGCCTATGCCCAGGAATGACCAAGGACAAGTTGGAGGTCAGAAGCAAGATGGAGACAACTATTTTAGATTTCTCTTACTGTTGTAAGTTTGCAAAGGTGTTTTCAAGGTTGTTGAGAAGACCAAATAAATATGTATAGAATCAACCCATGCCTTGTATACAGCAAATACTCAATAAATGTTTGCTGTCATGGACTAGTATTGATTTAAGAGAACCAGAGTCTTGGGCATTCACAGCATATCTTGGCCTACTGCTTTTTGAACCTCTCTCTCTCTTTTGTCTTATTCCATCTGGAATCTTTTTTCTTCTCCCTCTTTATGTTTCTTAATTTTTCCTTTGTTGTCAGTGCTGCAACACAATGCATGAGGATTTCACAATAGGATGCATTGGAGCCAATGTTTTCCACTTGGATATGACTTACACACTCTGCCCTGCTGTTGTCAATAACAATAAAGGGGTGGAGGGTGTGGTTTACTGTACTGAATAATACTGTGATCTGTGTTTTTGAAAATTGCTCCAACAAAGGAAGGAAGTTGTCTATGGTGACACTGCTGGCTTTTATAACATAAATATGAAGCTCTGTGTTATTGTTTGGCAAAAATCTCAAAATTTCCTTCAAGAATCTCAGGCCAAGTTGAGAGCCATCTATAAAATGCAGAGCTATATTCAATAAAAAGCAAAAATTACTCCAGATGCCAAAAATCCTTATAAACAAATACTTTGCCAAACATACACAGTCTTTTCTCTCTCCTGATCAGTCTCCTATCTGTATACAGTGCAAGGTCACTGGCTGGAAAGCTCAGTGTGTGAGATGTCCATGAGAATGTCAGGGAGTTAGGACTGGTCTTGAGGGAGACAGACTACTGGGAACTTAGGAAATTAGAGAATTAGGTTACAATGGGTAAAAGGGCCAAGAGATGGAGAATAAGTGCTAACAGAGCCATGGTGAAAGTTGGCCTGTTCCAGGTTAGAGCAGGGAGGTGTGATGCAAAAACAGAAGGAGAATCTATGGTAAAAATCTGGGCCATTCCAAAAATGTCATTAAAAACTGTGCCAGGGCCTGGGCTGGCTTCATGTGCATGTAACTTGTTTAAACACACAGGGTTTCACACTCAGAAGAGCCTCATGCTTGACTCAATGTCCTGTTGCTGCTATCTCCAAATTTGTAATAATTTTTTTTTTTAAAAGGACACTAAAGTTTTAATAAGGGGAACAAAAAATTGTTTTCACCAGTATAGATTCACATTACAGTACACCAATATTGACAGCATTCTCTTGTCTATTTTTGGTACAGAAGACGGTATCTCTCTACATAACCTTGTAAGGCTTCAGTAACTAAAATGTAAAACAAAACAAAACAAAACCCCAAAACAAAACAAAAACCCCAGCCTATTAGTTTACAGTTTATTTTAAAAATTGAACAAGAAACTCTACATTTTAATTTTGCACTGGGCCCTAAAAATGATGTTACCAATCCTGACCAGGGAGAATTGAACCAAAGACTCATTTCCAGAAATTAAAGCTGGAAGAAAGAATGAGGGAAGGATGAAAGAGTGACCACTCTTGGTTATCAGAGCAGGGAACAAGTACGGCCATCAAGTCACTTTGGAACCTAACCGAATGAGGCAGAGGTCAGTGACCCATCCTGAATGAGCAAGGACTGCGGCAACAGCTGACACCCCCAGTATGGGCTATGCCTTGAAGTGTGCCTGGCTCAGGGTGCTACAGAGCACTGGCCTTAGGAAAGCTGCCCTGTGGCAGGTGTCAATCCCTATTCAATCAGCTGTGGCCACATGGACAGGGTCTCATGGGCACAGCCAATCAACAGGGAGGGAGAGAAGCAGAGGCAAAGTACAGGCAAAGGAGGGTTCCAGACAGACAGAGCTAGATAGAGATTTCAGCCCTGCCACTTACACGTGTTGTGACTTTGGGCAAGGCTCCGGACTTCTCTAAACCTTGGTTTCTTCATATGTAAAATGAGGGAAACAATACCTATTCACAAGGTTGATGAGAAGATCAGATGAGATATAGTATATAAAGTTCTTACCACTTTGCCTGGCACATGTAAATAATCAAGTTACTATGACAAACTAGGGTTGGTTTAACAGAACCAGGTTTAAGGAAAGTATGTTCTAATTCCACTGACTGTGATCATGGGCACACTACTTTACATCTCTGAGCCTCAGTTTTCTCCTAAGTAACAGGGAGATAGAAATCTAATACCTAAGACAGTGCCTTGTACATAGCAAGTACTCACTAACTGTTCATTAAATGAGTGAGTGAAGCTATGCATCCTGCTGCACTGCAATAGGGAATCTGAAAGCTATTTGCAAAGCTGCAAAGAGCTTTACAACCATAATAATTACCTTTTTGTTGAATCCAGAGAGTCAGATTTGTAACTTCTCGGGGGGTAGAAATCAAATATGTTTGTGGTCACCTCACTCTGAAAATAAAATAACTTTCTGCGCACTTGCCTGCTTGGGGATTTGGGTCACTCTTTTGTTACTGGCATCATTGCATAGCTAACTAATCCCAGTGTAAATAAATTGGACTGGGAGTTTTTGCATTGCTCCCCTGCCCTCCCCCAGGTGTTTTGTTCTAGCATAAAAGGGAAATAATGTGATCATAAGGATACCACACATCAAAAAGTATACTTAATGGCAAGACATTGAATATGCGTGTGCCTAAATCAGATGAATTCAGAGCATATCATTTCTTTTCATTATAGCTCATGAAGCATGAAGAGTATTTAGGGAGAAAAAAAACTCATTCATCAGCCTCAGAGATGCCAAGAAAGGAAATGCCTTATGTATGAATGATAAAAAGCACATATTTTTCTTGCTCTGAGTTTACATATCCCATATGGGATAAAAGGAAATCCAAGTGTCACCACCATACCAAGTGCCTCAGATGAGAAGAGTTTCTCAGTCTTCAAGGGTAAAATAACAGTGTGGACACCAAAAGGCCAAAGGTGAGCTTGACCAAACTGGAGGGACCTTGAGACTCAGTAGATTATTAAGGCATTCCACATGTTCTGCTTTGGATGATGGCAGTGTGACATGGTTAACAATTGCTACTGAGGTACATCTGGCTAAATCTCCATGAAAAATCTGTGCTCTTTCTTCCATTGTATAGAGTTGTGGTTTCTGAGGCAAGGGCTATGTCTCCTAGGCCTCTAGCATTAGGTGTGGTTGTACAGATAAGTTCTCACAATGGAATGTGAGTGGAAATGATGTGTGTATATCTTTGGAGAAATATCAATACAAATTTTTTGCCCATTTTTATTTGGGTTACTTGTCTTTTTATTGTTGAATTGTAATAGTTCTTTATTAGTCCCTTATCAGATATATGATTTGCAAATTTTTTTTCCCATTTTGAAAGTTACTTCTTGCTTTCTTGATAGCATTCTATGAAACACACAGTTTTAAACTGTGAAAATCCAACTTACCTTTTTGTTGTTGTTGCTTGTGCTTTTGGTGTTACATTTAAGAAATCTTTGCCTAATTCAAGTTCACAAAGATTTGCACCTATGTTTTATTCTAAGAATTTCATATGTTTAGCACTTACATTTTGGTCTTTGAGCCATTTTGAGTTAATTTTTGTATATGGTGTAAAGTAGGAGTCCAACTTTATTTTGCATGTGGATATCCAATTGCCCCAGCACCACTTGTCAAAATAACCTTTCACCATTTGTCGAAATAAGTTTTTCTATTGAATATGTTGGCACCCTTTTTGAAAATCAATGGACTAGGCTTTATTTCTTGGTCTGAATTCTATTTATATATATATATATATATATATATATATACACACACACACACACTATATATATAATATATATGTATATTGTGTATATATGAGAGAGAGAGAGAGAGAGAGTCTTATGCTAGTATCATGCTGTCTTGATTGCTGTAGCTTTGTAGTAAGTTTTGAAATCAGAAACTGAATGAGTCTTTCTATTTTGTTCTTTTTCAAGATTGTTTTGCCTTTTCTGAATCTTCGCATTTCCATTTGAATTTAGGATAAGCTTGTTTGTTGAATTCTGTAAAAAAAAAAAAAAAGCAGCTCGGATTTTGTTAGGATTGTGTTGACTCTGTAGATCAATTCGGGAAGTATTGCCATCTTAATAACATTGTCTTCCAGTCCATGAACGTAGGATGTCTTTCCATTCATTTAGATCTTTAAATTCTCTCCATAATGTTTTATAATTTTTAATATGTATTTCTTGTGGCTGGGCACAGTGGCTCATGCCTGTAATCCCAGCACTTTGGGAGGCCGAGGCAGATGGATCACCCAAGGTCAGGAGTTCAAGACCAGCCTGGCCAACATGGTGAAACCCTGTCTCTACTAAAAATACAAAAATTAGCTGGGTGTGGTGATGGGCCTCTATAGTCCTAGCTACTTGTCATGCTGAGGCAGGAGAATCGCTTGAACCCGGGAGGTGGAGGTTGCAGTGGGCTGAGATCACACCACTGCACTCCAGCCTGGGTGACAGAGCAAGACTCTGTCTCAAAAACACCTACATATATATCTATATAGATATGTATTTTGGTTACATTTATTCCTAGGCATTTCATTCTTTTTGATGCTGTTATAAATGGAATTGTTTTCTTAATTTTAAGATTATTCATTGCTAGTATATAAAAATACAACTGATTTTTTTTTATCCTGAAACCTTGCTATACTTATTTATTGGCTCTTATAGTTTTATTTTGGTTTGGTTTTTAGCTCTTTGTTTCTTTGCTTGTTTATATTCCTTAGGATTTTTATATGCAAGTTCATTTCGTTTGATAGTGGAGACAGTTTTACTTCTTCCTTTCCACTATGGATGCCTTTTATTTTTTTTCTTGCCTAATTCAATACAATGTTGAATTGAAGTGGCAAGACTGTATACATTCTTGTCCTGTTTTTGATTTTAGACGGAAAGTCTCAAGTCTTTCACCATTAACCATGATGATAGCTGTGGGTTTTTCATAGGTGCCCTTCATTAGGTTGAGGAACTTACCTTCTATTCCCAGTTGAATATTTTTTTATGAAACGTAGTTAGATTTTGTCGAATATATTTTCTGCATCTACTGAAATGATTATGTGATTTTAATCTCTATTGATATAATGTATTACATTGTTTAATGTTTGTATATTAAACAAAACTTACATTCCTGGGATAAATTCAGGTCATGGTATATAATCATCTTTTTATGTTGTTAAATTTGGTTTGCTAATATTTTGTTGAAGATTCTTGCATCTATATTCATAAAAGATATTTGTCTATAATTTTCTTTTCTTGTGATATCTTTGGTTCTGCTATCAGGTAATACTGGCCTTAAAAATGAGTTGGGAAATGTTTCCTATTTTTTGGAAGAGTTTGTGAAGGATTAGTGTTAATTCTTTTTAAAGGAAATTTTTGTACCAATAAATCTATCTAGTTTTGGGCTTTTCTTTGAGTAAAGTGTTTGATTACTAATTCAATTTATTTATTTGTTATAGGCCTATTCAAATATTTATTCCTTCTTGAATCAGTTTCAGTAGTTTGTGGCTTTCTAAGAATTTGTCCATTTCATTTAGGTGATCTAATTTGTTTACTTACAATAGTTCATAGTGTTCCTTTACAATTCTATTTCTGTAAGGTTGATAACAATATCTCCTCTATCACTGTTGATTGTAGTAATTTGGGTCTTCTCCCCCTCTCTTTCTTTTCCTGGTCAGTCTAGTTAAATAAGGTTTGTGGATTTATTCATTTAAAGTTTCATTCTTAATAACTAATTTTTGTTTTTGCTAATTTTTTTTCTATTAGTTTTCTATTCTCTATTTAGTTTATTTGCATTCTGGTCTTTATTATTTCCTTTTTTCTACCTGCTTGGGTTTAGTTTGTTCTTGACTTGAAGCTTTTCCTTTTTGAGGTCTTTATTCTTTTTTTTTAAATATAGGAATTTATAACCCTTGTGAATTCTTGCAGCAACCTTACAAAGGGGTAGAATTATCCCTATTTTCAATGTGGAAACTGAGATAATCTAAATGACTTATTTAAGGTCATATAGCCAGTCAGTGGCAGAACTGAAATTATAATATCAGTTTTCTAAATGGGAACAAGGGATTAAAATTTAAACTCTTATATTTTCTCTTTGCTACCTTGCTTCTAGAAACATTAACATATCCCCCTGAAGAAATGATTCCCTATTTAATAAGTGGTGTTGGGAAAACTGGCTAGCCATATGCAGAAAACTGAAACTGGACCCCTTCCTTACACCTTATATAAAAAATTAACTCAAGATGGATTAAAGACTTAAGCATAAGACCTAAAACCATAAAAATTCTAGAAGAAAACCTAGGCAGTACCATTCAGGACATAGGCATGGGCAAAGACTTCATGTCTAAAACACCAAAAGCAATGGCAACAAAAGCCAGAATTGACAAATGGGATCTAATTAAACTAAAGAACATCTGCACAGAAAAAGAAATTGCATCAGAGTAAACAGGCAACCTACAGAATGGGAGAAAATTTTTGCAATATATCCACCTGAAAAAGGGCTAATATCCAGAATCTACAAAGAACTTAAACAATAAATCTATCAGTTTTGGGCTTTTCTTAAAGTGTTTGATTACTAATTCAATTTATTTATTTGTTATAGGCCTATTCAAATATTTATTCCTATTATTTCTTGTAAACAAATTTACAAGAAAAAACCAAAAAACCCTATCAAGAAGTGGGCAAAGGATATGAAGAGACACTTCTCAAAAGAAGACATTTATGCAGCCAACAAACATATGAAAAAATGCTCATCATCACTGGTTATTAGAGAAGTGCAAATCAAAGCCACAGTGAAATACCATCTCATGCCAGTTAGAACGGCGATCATTAAAAAGTCAGGAAACAACAGACACTGGAGAGAATGTGGAGAAATAGGAATACCTTTACACTGTTGGTGGGAGTGTAAATTAGTGCCACCATTGTAGAAAACACTGTGGCAATTCCTCAAGAATCTAGAACTAGAAATACCATTTGACCCAGCAATCCCATTACTGGGTATATACCTGAAGGGTTATAAATCATTCTACTATAAAGATACATGCACACATATGTTTATAGCAGAACTATTCACATTAGCAAAGACTTGGAACCAATTCAAATGTCCATCAGTGATAGACTGGATAAAGAAAATGTGGCACATATACACTATGGAATACTATGCAGCCATAAAAAAAGGATGAGTTCATGTCCTATGCAGGGACATGGATGAAGCTGGAGACCATCATTCTCAGCAAATTAACACAGGAACAGAAAACCAAACACTGCATGTTCTCACTCATAAGTGGGAGTTGAACAATGAGAACTCATGGACACACAGAGGGGAACATCACACACCAGGGCCTGTTGGGGGTTGGGGGGCTAGGTGAGGGATAGCATTAGGAGAAATACCTCATGTAGGTGATGGGTTGATGGGTGCAGCAAACCACCATGGCACGTGTATACCTATGTGACAAAACTGCATGTTCTGCATATGTACCACAGAACTTAAAGTATAATAATAATAAATTAAATTAAAAATTTAAAAAGTCCCCTTGAAAATTGTAGCACCACATTTTATGCCACACTGTTTCATACTATTCTGTAACCATTGTGATCATTGTGTGTACATGTGTGAGTGTATTTTGAAAGTTCAAGGAAAACATATTCTTTGAGGGTAGAAAGTATTCTATGAACTTCTGTATGTGACCAATTCAGAGCAATAATTAGTTTAACATATGTATACACTAATAGAATATACACTTACCCTTTCCCTTGTATTATACTACTTTATTTTCACCAAAATCCTATTGATAAGTGATACTACTGGATCCAGAAGCTCAAAAATGTTAGCATGTGGCCAGACCAGTGTTCATAAGAGGTGGGTTATAGACATAAATCCAGGTGACAATTTCAAATTTTGTGCTCTTTCTATTCTACATATTTATAATGAAGATAAAATGGAGTGCCTTAAAAATGATGTTTAATTCATTCATTCATTTATGTATTCCAAAAATATTTATTGATCCTATTATGTGCCAGGCATTGTGCAAAGTACTGGTGATAAGTGGTAAGCAAAATCAGGCATGATCCTTTTACTCATGGTTCTTACCATCTAGTGGGCTAGACAGGTATTAATCAAGTGGTCACACCAATAAATGTATAGTTACAACTGTGATAAACTGTAGGACATAGACTTGCATCAGATGAGTAAATAATGAGGCAATCTGACTGGTAAGCTAGACTGAGTAAGGCTTCCCTATGAAATAGTGCTTTACAGAATTCTGAAGTTAAGTAAGTAGGAGCTAAGTGGAGGGCAGGTTAAGAGCATTCCAGCTAGAAATAACAGCCTGTGCAAATGTTCTGTTGTGGCCTCAGCTCTTTGAGAAATCCAAGTGTTTTGTTTACTCTATTTAAAACATTGTATTCAACACCAATATGACATGTTACAACTGAACAGGAAAACAATGCAATGTGTGAAAAAGGCAAGTTAATCCCAGCTTTTGCAAAGCCTGATTTATCTTCCCCTCTGCTTAACAAGCAGTCACACTGAGGGTAAGGAAAGGAACAAAAAAGGAGGCAATATTACTAAAAATTTTTAAATACAAATCTGTGCATGTCACTCCCTGCTTAAAACATTTCTGTCTCTTCATTGTATACAATAAGGGTTTTATACATAAACAAGTTTTAGGAAGCAGAGGGTTGAAGAATTTTAATTTTAATAGTAATATATTTATTTTAATGTATAATTATTAAAATTACACTAGTGATTTCACATATATTTTTTCTTAGGGGGAAGCTCAAGTAATTATGCCTATGGTAATTCATCTTACAAAGTTGACATGGATTACAGGAGCATTTTTCAGCCACACCCAATGATTTTTTAAAATCTCAGTAACTAAATCTCTGCCTCTACATTCCAGCGGTATACATTGTGCAGATGATATAAATTGTTAGTATGGATCTTCACATCCTGAATTTCCATGTACAGTGCTATGCGTTTCTAAACCATATATTAAAACATCACTTCCAATGGTACACAGGTATAAAGAGACCAGCCAATGGTTTTTCAATTCTTTTTAGGTGTCAGGCACTGTTTGTGAGCACTTGACATGTAGTAACACACTGAGCCTTTATAACATTTCTATGAGGTATCATCTCCATTCTGCAATGAAGAATTGGAGCACAGAGAGGTTAGGTAATTTTCCCAAGGTCACGCTGCCAGTAAGCAGCAAAGCATAGATACAAACCTGAACTTGCAGCTCTGGTGGCCCTGCTATTAACCACCATAGCACAGAGTTGGCCAAAACAGTGATGGTGGGACAAAGGAACAAAGTTGGGCTAACAGGAATACAGGATGGAGTCTAAATTCCTCATGAGGTACAGAAGCCCCCTTTCTCCTTTTTTTAGCCTTGTTTCCTGCCCTTCATCTCATGCCCCACTAAAGTACTCGTCCATCCCCAGCTGTGTCAGGACCCAGGAGGCCTCTGGCTTCATTGGAGCACTGGCCCACTGCTCAGGCTCTCAGTGCTTACAGACCCAGACCCCGATCCTCCACTCATGGCTGTATCTGCAGCTTCCAGTGCAGAGCTCCACACATAGCATCTTGTCCAGTGTTGCATCAAAGAATATTAGAGCTGAAAGAGAAGTCATGCAGGGCAATTTTGTGATTTTCGAGATAAGGAAACAGATGAATAGGGAAGGAGAGCACATTGCCCAAAGTCATACATCAAGTTACAGACAGAAATGAGCCGAGTCCTGCTTCCTCAGCAGAGGCCTTTGCTTATACATGTGGCTGTGAACCACTTCTTCCTTTAAGAACCTTGGGAAAAATCCAAGACAAAAAAAAAAAAAGAACTAGGATACAGGTAGAAGGGCACTTTGGTTGCCTATTTCAGTGCTTTCATTAACTCTTAAACACATTCCAAGTACTCCAAAGTGATTTAGAAACCCCAGAGTAGCCTGGAAGTTGAAGCTGCTATGAAAGGGATGGATCTCTGTGTTGCCTGTGGGGCATATGCTAAGCAGAAGTATAGCACTTATAGTGTTAACGCACACTACTAATTCGTGAATGAATCTATAATGCATCTGGGAAGATATGAAAGTTTCACTCATGCCAAGGAGAAAAACTTCATGTAGAAAGTAAGAGATTTGCCCAAAGGCACATAAAGACTCACGAGCAGGGATTAAGCTTTAGGTGCCCTTCAACCTGATTCCATCTGACTATCCACCAAAATCACTATCCCTGCAGTGAAGACACAATTCATTCATTCTTCATTCATTCAACACACTGGTTGGGTGACCACTCTGTATCAGGCACTGTACCTGACACAGGGAATTCAGATGACTAAGCAACATTATGGTCAGGAAAGTCACCAGGACACCAACCCACAAGAGAGTGGTGAAAGACAGAACCAGAATGTGAGTAAGGTGCACATGGGATTCCAGAGGAGGGAGTCATTCTGGTGTAGTCTTCACATATCACCTGCTTTGAATTCTTTCTTTCCAACTTTCTAGCTCTGGGACCTTTAGTGGGCTACTTAGCAGCTCTTGGTCTCAGTTAGCTTGACTTAAAGTGGAAAGAATGTGAAATAATAGTATCTACTGCATAGGGTTGATATGAGGATTAAGAGAAAAAACACCTGTAAAGCAGTTAGAGTTGTGGTGACTCGCTGGTGCTCTTGAAAGGGCTTGTTCATTGTCAGAGGTCAAAGGTTTCCTGTGCTAGTCCTAGCTCTACCATAGCCATGTTACCCGAGTCAGAGACTTAACTTTCCTGCTGGACTCATCTTTAGTAGCAGGATGGTCCACCAAAGACCAAAGATATGTTTTCTCCCTATTCTTGAGCAAAGAAACTACCATAAAACCACTTTAAATTTTTGTTTGTTTGTTTCCATAGGTTTGTGGAATATAAGTGGTATTTGGTTACATGAGTAAGTTCTTTAGTGGTGATTTGTGAGATTTTGGTTCACCCATCACCCAAGCAGGATATACTGAACCCAATTTGTAGTCTTTTATCCCTCACCCACTTCCCACCTTTTTCCCCCTAAGTCCCCAAAGTCCATTGTATCATTCTTATGCCTTTGCATTCTCATCAGAAAACCACTTTGGACTCCCAGAGGACAGCCTCCAACAAAGAAGTAGGTATAGGGTACCCTGTGAGTCTCCCTTGGAAGGTGTATTAGTTTGCTAGGGCTGCTGTAAGAAAGTACCTCAGATGGGTGGCTCAACAACACACATTTTTCTCACAGTTCTAGGGGCGAGAAGTCCTCTAGAAATCAAGATGTTGGCAGGGTTGGTTCCTTCTGAGGGTGGTGAGGGAAGAATCTGTTCCAAGCCACTCTTGTTGGCTTATAGATGGTCATCTTCTTTTTAGAATGTGTCACACTGTCTTCCCTCTATGTGTGTCTCTGTTTCTAAATGTTCCATTTTTATAAGGACCCTAGTCGTATTGGATTAGAGCCTACCCTGATGACCTCACATTAACTTGATTACCTCTGTAAAGACCCATTTCCAAATAAGGTCACATTCTGAGGTGCTGGAGGTTAGGACTTTAACATATAAAATTTGAGGGAACACAATTCAACCCATAATGGAAGGGAAGATAAAATTGGAATCTTCAGAAAAGAAATGTTTTAATATAAACATATGGGAGGGAGTATTGTTCACTAATACCTATTTCTCTTCTTAGGGATAATTAAATTTCCCTGCCCTCTTAAAGTTAGTTTTGGCCATATAATTTGTTTTGGTCCATAAAATGCAAGAAGAGATGACACTGTGTCATTTCTAGGCAGAAATGTATGAGCCAGTTGTACTTTTTCTTACCACTACTATTTGCAATGTTTCGAGTGATTCCTGCTCTATCGGCCTGGGTCCCAGAGTGAGGATGACTGTTATGAGTAGAGTTGTGGGAGTGGGTGAAAACTAAATCCTTATTTGTATAAGCAACTAAGATTTTCAGGTTCTTTGTTACCTCAGCATACCCTAGAAAAGAGAGACAAACTCTGCCTCTTGGACCTAATCCTGCTTGCCACTGTTTTTGTAAATAAAGTTTTATTAGAACATAATCATTCTCGTTCCTTTGCCTATTGTCTATGGCTGCTTTCAAACTACAGTAGTCTTCACTTATCCTTGTTACATATTCCAAGACCTCCACTGGATGCCTGAAACCATAAATAGTACCAAACCTTATATATGCTATGTTTTATTCCTATTCTGTACATACATATGTAAGATAAAGTTTAATTTATAATCTGGCACAGTAAGAGATTAACAACAAAAACTAATAAGAAAATAGAACAATTATAATGATATATGTTAATAAAAGTTTTTTTCTCTCTCCTTCTTAAATCAAGAACTTTCACCTTTTGACTTAAAGGAAGCATTTCACTGTTTCTCTTTGGTTTATCAGAACTATCGGTATCACTATTCTTGTGCATTGGAGCCATTATTAAGTAAAAATAAAGGTTACTTGAACACAAGCTCTGTGTTATCAATCTGATAACAAAAATGGCTACTAAGTAATTAATGGCCATGTAGTGTCTACAGCATGGATGTGCTGAACAAAAGGATGATTGACATTCTGGTGTGCAGAGTGGAACAGGGTGAGCTTTCATCATGCTACTCAGAAAGGTGAGTAATTTAAAATTTATGAGTTGTTTATGACTGGAACTTTTCATTCAATATTTTCAGATCTCATTTGACCACAGGTAACTGAAACTATGGAAAGTAAAACTGTGGATAAGAGGCAACTACTGTATAATGGCAGAGTTAGTTCAGTAGATGTGACAGAGACTGTATGGTCTGCAAATACTAAAATATTAACTATCTATGGCTTTAGAGAAAAATTTTGCCAGCCTCAGTCTAGGTAATTTTTATTGATAAAATATATTTAAGGCTTTACTTTTTTTTTTTTTTTTTTTTGAGATGAAGTATTGCTCTGTCACCCGGGCTGGAGTGCAGTGGCACAGTCTCGGCGCACTGCAACCTCCACCTCCTGGGTTCAAGCAATTCTCCTGCCTCAGCCTCCCGAGTAGCTGGGATTACAGGCATGTGCCACCACGCCTGGCTAATTTTTGTATTTTTAGTAGAGATGGGATTTCACCATGTTGGCCAGGCTGGTCTCAAACTGACTGGTCTCTAATTCCTGACCTCGTGATCTGCCCGCCTTGGCCTCCCAAAGTGCTGGGATTACAGATATGAGCCACCACACCTGCCCTAATTTTTCTTTTGAGTTTTGCTTTGGCAATATTCCAAAAACTTTCATATGTAGTGTAATAATTATTCACTTATAAATAGTTTATAATTTGCTTCTAATTCTCTTTTTAATCTGAGTTATTTAAGAGTAGAATTAGTTTGATTTTGTTGTGGATGACTATCTTTATGTTGCTAATAAGTACTATTACACTGTGGCCAGAGAATGTGGTATGTATTATTCTATTTTGGAAATTCATTGAATTTTTTGTGGCCAAATTTATATCCTATGTTTGTAAATGACCCACATGCTTTTGAAAGGAATGTGTAGTTTCCTATATAAGATGGTGAGTTCTTTCTCTGTCTCCGACTCTTTCTTCCTCTCTCTCTTCATATATGTGATCAAGATTGTTAATAGTGTTATTCAGATCATGTTCATTCTTACTTTTTTTGGCTTTTTCACTTGTCTGTTTCTAAGATAATATGTTAACTTCCTCCTGTATTATTTTGAATTTGTCAATAATTACTTTATATGTCTAATTTTTTTCTTTGTATATTTTGAAGCTATGGTTTTATGTACATGCAACTTGATGCCTCTTATATCTTCCTGGTGAATTGTACCTTTAGCGAGTTTAAAACATCTTTTTTGTCGTTAACATCTTTTATTCCTGAAATGTGCTTTGTCTGGTATTAATGCTTTTATGCCTTGCTTTCATTTTGTTAACATTTGTCTGTTTTGTTTCTTAACATTTCTAACTTTTAAATTGATCTTTTTATTGTTTAATTTAGGAGTGTCTTTGGACATTCTTAAAAACCAGGCTGAGAGTCTTTGTCTTTTACTACAAAAAGTTAATCCATTCATCTTTATTGTCATTACAGATATATTGGGATTTATTTTTTTTGTATTTTTGTCTTCTATTTAAATTGTTTTTTGTTTTCAGTTTCTCTTTTCAGCTTTAATTAAATTATTGAAAAATTTTTCATTTCTTTCTTTTTTCTTCTGCTAGTTGGATTAGATCAAACTCCAGTTCTATTCCTCTTGGTTATGGGAGTCAGTATGACACAGCCCTTCTACAGTATAAAAGTCTCTATAAATAAGATCAATTGGGGAAATTAGATTTCCAGCTAATAAGACAAGTGGATCTCAAAGTATGAATTGTAAAAATAGGAGATGTGATCATATTTGTGCACGAAATTTATAGGAAATTTCTATTGCATATAAAATGGAGATAATAATTTGATATGCTTTTCCTGTGTTACAGGAAGGAAAAGAAGATAAAAAGGAAAATAAAAGTGAGCTCTATTCTGTTGATGTTTATGTTAAGCTAGTTATAGTTTTATTTAAGCAAATTATTTAAACTAATGCTCAAAGCTTTAGCCTTACCTATGAATTAAAAGTGATTGGACAAATTTCCAGGCACAAGAAAATACATAAGCCTATCTCTAGGTCAATACTGACTTTTCCCTATCTGCAAAGTTTCCTTTCTACACTGAAACCCTCTGAGCAGATGAAAAGCTACAAATTAAGAGAAATGACTCAGTGTGGCTGCCTCCCTTAAGGGTTCCAAGTACATTTCCTAACAAATTTTCATGAGCAATCTGTGTGATTTTTTATAAATGAAAAGAGGGAATTGTATCTGTTTAATGGTTGCTCTAATTTTGTTTACACAGCTCAAAATCTTGTTTACATGTTCTAGCTTTTTACTTTTTTGTCTCTGCTCACATCCAGTTCATTCTCCTTTCCTAATGTTTCATCTCACATTTCACTGATTAATTCATTTGTTTATTTATTGGTCAAGATTGACTGAGTGCCTATAAAAATGGCAGATACTAACGATACACAGATAAACAAAATGTACTTCTTTCCCTTGTTAAGGCTCGGAAAACAGTACCCTAAAGTATGGCACTTTGGCATGCTGAGTTCTTGGAACTAAAGGAGATTGGAAGGCCTCAGAAGCATCTTTCTGACCTTTGCCTGCCCTCCTGCCTCCCACTGTTCTTTCTCTTCCAAAGCAAATCATTGAAATCAGAATTCCTCTTCCTCAAGATGGGTCATGGAAACTAGAACTCCTCTTCTGCAAAGCAAGCTATAAAAGATGGAAAGAGCACTCTGTCCCTTCTCCCTTAAAGACCATCAATCCAGAGGGGTCCTGCCCCATGCCACAGAGAAACGAATGCTACCCGGAGAGGCCAAGAAAAATCTGGACAGCTCTTGCTGAGTTTCCCACCTCCCTCTCAGTCTATTTCTGTTAGATCATATCCTTTTGCCCAATCACATTTCTACATGGTTGTCCATTCTTCATCAAACCTAAGCATAAAAATGCACAGTTTTCTCTGGGTCTTTGAGTCTTCATTTCTGAAGGCTCCCATGACACATAAAACTGTGATTAAATACATTTGTTATGCTTTTCTCTTTTTAACCTCTCTTTTGTTATGGAGTAATGGCTGTGGTCCTTATCATGGGTGAAGAAAGGTATCCCACTTTCCAGTCCCTACACCCTCCAAGGTACAGAAGCTGGTTCTTAAGGGATGAATAGTAGGAATTTCATATAAATGGAGAGAAGTCCAGGCAGAGTTAAAAGTATGTACAGAATCCTTTTCTACCACCATGGTTCTTTTCTAATATGTCTGGGATAACTTTAGGGTACCAGGTGATGACAAAGAGAGGTTTAGGAAAGTCTCTTTACTGAGGAAATGACAAGAAATTCATTCCTCAGCTGACCTTTCAGTGTGGGAAAGAGCCCTACTGCCTGGGACGCATTTTCACTCTTGGGAGCACTGGTAGATGGTTCCTGAAATCAGTGTCAGAGACACCAAAGAGGATAAAGATACAGGAGGCAAGAGATGGATTTATATCATTAACTCTGGGATCATCTGGAGAGATGGAGCCACAATCCTCTAAGTCCAATATTGATTTCTATGCGGAAAAATTCTGCCTAGAGCTGGGACAGATCCAAATTCTGTGGAGCCTGTTGATTTTACAACTGGGGGCAGGGATGAGGGGGAGGAGGGAAACTTGTAAAGAAAATGAATACAAAGTTACAAATTGAAAACAGAGGCAGAACTTAGAAGGGGCCCATATAAGTGAGTGTCCCTGGAGCTCGCATTTTATTGGCTTCCTGGTAAATCTACTTCTGACCACAGCTTCATCAGTGGAGGGAGGGAAACATTTGGAATCTTCTTGTGTATCGGTGCTGTGAAGACACTGGGATTTGTTTTGTTAGCATGTTTCACAGGATGCAGCCCATTCAGGTATTCTTTAGCATCAAATTTATCCAACCCTTTTGGGTATCAAAGTTTGGATCCATGCAAGTGGCCAAGAAGAATGTGTTTCTTGAGTGTCACAGGGACCTTGGGATGCAAGTATTTTCTCTGGGAGGGTTGTTAGTCCTCAGAAAAACACCATTCCTTTCATGGCCTGTGAGAGCTGTGGACCTTCCCAAGCCTTCAGAGCCACCAGAGAAGTCTCCAAGGTCTTCCTTCTGTGCAGAGTAAGCTGCTTTGTCTTGGGGTGTCAGGCATGTCCCCACATGCAGTTGTGTTAATCAGCTCAAGTTCTGGCTTAAAGGCAGTGATTTACCTTAAGGACAGACTGTGCTGTTGGTGCTTGCAGGTGTTTAGATGGCCAATTTGGAATCCAACACTGTGTTGAACTTAGAGGGGAAAAAAATGATATATAAGAAGCATGTTTCTCTCTCCCACCAAAGAAAACAGGATTAATCCTTACTAAGATGGAAGAGACCTCCCATGACTGGCAGGGAAGGAATGTTTGTGGGAAATAGTCATTTGCTAATTTACTTGATATCTTCACTCCTATTTGACTTTCTTCTTCGTCTAGGAATTTTGGTTGGCATTGTATGTGCTTAGTCATCAGTGTCTTTGACTGATGAATGACAGTTGAATACAGGTTCCAAGCACTGATGAGAGCTGGGGCTACATGGAAGCCTAAGAAAGAGGTTCTGCTTTATAGGGAGTCTTCAGGAGAGAATCTGACCCTGAGAGGTGTTTAAAAAGGATCTACAGAAATGAATAGGATTGAGTTAAATTAAATGAGCTCATGGCTTGGAGGAGAGTAAAATATAAAAACGTAGTTATTCTACATGGTAATAACTTTTTTTCCTTTCCTAAATTAAGGGCTCTAGATTTAGAGAGGATGGCATGAAATCCAGGTTCAAATCCTAGTTGTTATTAATCACCAGTGTGACCTTGAGCTAACTGCTTAATATCTATATGACCATTTCCTCATCTGTCAAATGAGAGAGATTAAGGCTAGTACTTATCTCAAAGTTTTGTAAAGTTACAAGAAATAATATAAGCACATATTAATATTAATAGTAAGATACCTGATACATATGTTCAATATTAAGAGCATTTTGAGTAGCAAAATATTTATAAGGGCTAAGGGAACACAGAGAAATGGGAGAGAAGGAAATTTTGTGTGTGGATGGCAGGGGACTAGGATGTACCTTGGAATGGATAAGAGGATGGATAGATAGATATAGATAGATAGATAGATAGATAGATAGATAGATAGATAGATAGATATATGGATGGTTGGATGGATGAACAGATGGATGGATGGATGGATGGATGGATGGATGGATGGATGGATGGATGGACAGATGGATGGATGGATGGATGGATTGGTGGATGATTGGACGGATGGATGGTGGAGGCAGGGTAATGGTGGTACAGGAGAGGGGTTAGCACAGGATCTGTTGTTTTCTCTGGTCTTGACAGAAGCTGTTTTTATGTCTCACTAGCTTTCATGTCATCCAGAGGATGAACAAGGTGTGAAAAAGTACTGGCATAAGGGCTCTTTTTCCATTTCTGTATAATCCACGATACATAACTCTGATACAGTGAGACAACAACACACCAGGGATTTGGGATTTGGGAAGGCAGAGGCAGACAGAGAAGCAAAGTTGTCAGGGAAGGCATTGGCAGTGGTGGAGAAATTCAGGTGCTTTGGGACAGTGAACATTAACAAGGAGGCTGAGGCAGTGGGACAAGTTTGGACCTATTCCTGAGTACTGGTAAGACATAAGGACTCCAACACATAATTAACAGGATCTTTGAGGAAGAGTTGAGATCATGCAGGTGGGGCTATGAGCTTGCAAAATTTGGGTATTAATAACTTATTCATTCCCTCAGGTTGGTGGAACTGAGGACATTTGGGTTACACAAAGTTTTAAGTATTCACAAGATTATTTATTCCCTTTAGTGATTCTCCTGTGAATTTTAATCATCTTGTTCAATTCTTTCTGTGATACTTCCAGAAGGGAGAAAACTAACATGAAAGTGCCTCACTATGTATTATGTTAGGTTTAGTCAGGTTATCCTATAAGATGTCTCTTTTTTACAAACAAATGAGAAATTGGGGGAAATAATATGGGTCAAATAACTTACCCAAGGTCACAGCTGTTTATTAACCGACTATGATGAATTATTCTCAATGTGTGACACAATCCTGTTGGGGTCAGACCATGATTCCCCAAAGCACAGAGCTTTGGCATGCTGAGTACTTTGAACTGAAGGAAAATGGGAGGGCCTCAGAGGCAAGAAGTTCTCTCTGACCTTTTCCTGCCCTCCTTTCTTATTCACCTATTTCTCCTTCAAATCAGCTCATAGAAACAAGAATTCCTCTTCCCCAAAGAAAGCCATAAAACCTGGAAATGTTACTCTCTGACCTTCTGTCTTCTTCCCTGAAAACCCTCATGTGACAGGTGTCCTGTCCTACACCAGGAGGAAGAAATGCTACACAGAGAGGCTGAGAAGAATCTGAACAAACAGGCCTTGCTGGATTTCCCCTTCAGTTTATTGCCATTTGCTTGCACTTTTTGTCGAATCACATTTCTACATGGTGTTAACCAAACATAAAATACAGTTTTCCCTGGGTCTTTGCATCTTCATTTCTGAAGGTTCCCCTGTCACATAAAATGTTGATTAAATAAATTTGTTACATTTTTCCCTTGCTAATCTGTCTTTTGTTAAAGGAGAGTTGGCTGTGACCCTTGTGATGAATGAGAAGAGGTATTACCTTTTCACCCCTACACTCCCATGGGTATGTCCAGGGTTACACACAATTCCTCACATGCTAACTAAGACACCATCCCACAAGAAAGCCTATCAGTAGACAATTGCATGACACTGACATTATTATAATTGGAAACTTATATCTGTTGTATATATTAAATTGTGTTAAAATACATATAACATAAAGTTTACCATCTTAACCATTTTAAAATGAACAGTTT
This sequence comes from Pan paniscus, assembly GCF_029289425.2. Taxonomy (NCBI): domain Eukaryota; kingdom Metazoa; phylum Chordata; class Mammalia; order Primates; family Hominidae; genus Pan; species Pan paniscus. The sequence continues at coordinate 87,642,773 of NC_073258.2, read as the reverse complement.
GGTGGCTGGGCGTGGTGGCTCATGCCTGTAATCCCAGCATTCTGGGAGGCCGAGGTAGGCGGATCACGAGGTCAGGAGATCAAGACCATTCTGTGAATGGTGAAACCCTGTCTCTACTAAAAATACAAAAAATTAGCCTGGCGTGGTGGCAGGTGCCTGTAGTCCCAGCTACTCAGGAGGCTGAGGCGGGAGAATGGCGTGAACCCGGGAGGCAGAGCTTGCAGTGAGCCGAGATCACGCCACTGCACTCTAGCCTGGGCGACAGAGCAAGACTCCATCTCAAAAAAAAAAAGAGAACAGTTTGGTGATGGTATTAAGTACATTCACATTATTGTGCAACCATCACCACGATCCATCTCCAGAACTCTTTTCACCTTGCAAAGCTGAAACTCTGTACCCACTGAATACTGTAATATATCTTCAAGAAAATAACTTGCCAACATTGTTTATCTACCTATTATTTCTAATACATTAATTGTGGTCACCACAATCCACTTCTATGTTATGACACTTCAGCTGGAAAGGTTGCCCTGCCTTATGCCATTCAAGATGTGTAGTAAAATTGTGAAGACCCACTAAGTTACCCACCCATGCTGGACCAAACACCCAGGCACTGTCTTAAAAACAAAGGGGTAGATTCGCAGAGCCTTTTGCCAACTGGTGCCATGTTCAAAGTTCAGGCCCAGGGTTGGATGGCCTCCCATGGGGAATGGAGTATGGCTACTTTGATTGAGAACTCTCCTCTGAGCCAGGGTCTTTAAACAAAGTCAGTTAAGTTAGAAAAACAAGCCAACTCTCCATATGTTGTGGCCCCAAATGTGACAGAAATAGATTCAATGCGTACATTCAATTTATTCATGCCTTAGAGACAGACCTAGGAAAAGGATGCACAGTCTTGAATACGGATTCCCTATCCTGGGATTTTCCTTTCTGGGTCCCTCCACCCTCACTGCAAATTGGGGGACAGGAGTAGGGGTCTCCCTCTAATTTTTGCATTCATTTCTCATCCGTTGCTCTCTTCGTGTCTTTCTCCTTGCCTTCCATTTCTGAAAACATGTGGGAAGTATGTTCATTACTGCACGTAATTGTCCAGCTAAATTAAAACTTCTTGAAGGCAAACACTGTATTTTTTATTTAAATATTTTCAGTATACATTAGTATTCAATAATAAAGACACAGAATAAAGAAACCAAAGTACCCCTCTTCCCTCTTTGTATAAACAATCTCTCATTGCTAGTAAGGGATCATGTATAAGTCAGATAAGAATAATAATAGCAGGCATATATTAAGAACTACCCATTGATCTAAAGGTCTTTTATATATCAAGGAATCCTGTGTTCCCAAGAATCACATGTTAGTCAGACTCCAGCTAATCTCATGCCAGGTTTATCAGAAAGAATTCGGGAGTACAAGAAACATGGGAGCTTAACTACAATGTCTGTTACATTTGTATCAAGCAATTTCAACCTTGAAATGAAGTCTGAGGGTTAAAAAAAATGCCCAAGCATATATATTTTATTTTATCTTTTTGAGACAGAATCTCTCTCTGTCACCTAGGCTGGAGTGCAATGGCACAACCACAGCTTACTACAGCCTGGACCTCCCAGACTCAAGCAATCTTTCCAACCCAGCCTTCTGAGTAGCTGGGACCACAGGCATACACAACCACACTTGGCTAATTTTTTTATTTTTTTGTAGTGATGGGGTCTCACTATGTTACCCAGGCTGGTATCGAATTCCCGGGCTCAAGTGATCCTCCTGCTCCGCCTCCTAAATTGCTGGGATTACAGGGATGAGCCACTGTGCCTGGTGTAAGCGTATTTTTAAGAGTCTTGTTTCACTATAGAAACCTGATTGTCTTGCTCTAGAAAGGCATTTTGATTTCACAGATTCTATGTTTACCTCCCTCACTTTTCTCCTCAGTGAATTATTGAAATATGGAACCAATAAATAGTCTTTAGCATCTAAATCAAACACATTGCAAAGCCTGGTATCATTAATGGTGTTAACTCATTTGAACTTCACAGTAACCCTATGAGGCAGGTACCATCATTACACCCATTTACAAATAAGAGATCTAAGTAACAAGAGGTGAGTACTTATTAAAAAATACAGCTCCAGATAGCATAACTTCAGGTCTTGTGATTTTAGCCCCTATCCATTGTACTTCTGAGTTGGGTCCACTTAACATACATTGCAAAAAAAAAAAAAAATCTATTAACTAGAATAGAAAGAAAGGATTGCTCTTATTATATTCTTCAAGTAGATAGAATTATGCATCAAATCCTTTAAAATTTTAGTCATCGTCAAAAATCTTGCTTTAGGAAATACAGCAGTTATAATAATGGATTCTTTATTAGACGAAGCTCTGACCACAATAGTTGATCGCTTTGGTTTTCCCATCCTCTTTCTTCTCCATGCCTTCTCTTTGGCCCTATCAGGAGCTCAAGTCCTTCTAACCCTCCTCAAGGCCTCATTCTTTATCAGAGCAAACCTGTCCCTTCAGATGAATCACTAACAACTCTCCCGCTGTGCCTTCAACATCCCAGCAGGCTTATCATTTTGCTGTTCCCATCTTTAGAGACCCTAAACTTCAGCTTAATACTAAACTCAACTTCTCTGCTCTCTTGGATGCCACTGGAGAAAATCCCTTGGCCAAGCTCACTGGTGCTATGAGAAATCCACAACCTCTGACCTCAGCTGGGCCTCAGTATCACTCTGCAATGCTTTCCTGTGTTTCTGCTTTCTTACAAGGGATACCTAAACTCTCCCCACGTCCTTTACACCTCTATCCACTTCCTTTAAACCTCTAGTCCTGTCCTCGCTGAGTTGAGTGATGGGCAAGTCATTTAAAAGCTCTATATCTTATTCTCTTAATCTATAAGAAGATTAACTTAGATTAGCATTTTTCAAACTTCATCCAGATGTATGAACATTGTATGTCTTTTCTAGTATTGGGGCCTTCTTTTGTTTTTCTCTGCAATATTTTGTAGCTTTCAGTGTATCTGTATTTTAATTTATTCCCAAGTATTTTGTGTGTTTGATGTTGTTATAAATAAACTTATAAAATGTTCTAATTGTTCGTGGCTAGTATATAAGAAATATAAGTATGTTGACTTTGTAACCTGCAGCCTTGCTAAATCCACTTAGTAGTTCAGTAGGTTGTTGCAGATTCTTTACTTTTTTTTTTTTAAGAAGTAGATATATTTTACCATGGAGCTCACTAAGAAATCCTTAAATAGACAACTGAGAATGGTATACATTGGGTTGTAAGAGACAATTCTACCTCCTGATCACTCAGGAAGTAATGAAAACCAGTTCATTATCAGTTAGTTTGAGTTCTGATGTGTTCAGGTTTCTCTTCTAGAGTTGCTCAAGATTGGCGACGCCTTCCCTGTGGGTGGGCTGCCTGCCCTTGCATCTTGCCAGTCTGAGATGCTGCTTCTTGCCTCCAACACGCCGCACCATGCTAGCTGCCAGCTGGGTCTCCACCTCTCATTTGAAGATTAGTTTCTCGTACACCCTCTCTTTGCCTTGAGAGCTGGTTGGGCAGTATTTTCTGGCTCAATAAGCACTTTGTTCCATGCTTCACACTCTGGTAGTCATGGAAGAGAAGAGCGTGAGGAAAGAATGATTTCTAGTGATTAGAAACTGAGATAAAAAAGAACCCTAGGCTGGGCATAGTGGCTCACACCTATAATCCCAGCACTTTGAGAGGCTGAGGCAGGAGGATCACTTGAGTGCAGGAGTTTGAGACCAACCTGGGCAACACAGCAAGACCCCATCAACAAAAAAAATTAGCCAGATGTGCTGGTGTGTACCTGTAGTCCCACCTACTCGGGAGGCTGAGGCAGGAGGATCCCTTGAGCCAGGGAGTTTGAGGCTGCAGTGAGCCATGATTGTGCCACTGCACTCCAGTTTGGGAGACAAAGACAGAGCAAGATCCTGTCTCAAGAAAAAAAAAGAAAAAAAGAATCACGCCTTGAGCAGAAGAACAGACTTCTGATACTTTCTATGTGAACTATTTAAACTTCCAGGCTGCAGGACTCCAGTGGCTTGTTTTTCTACTTGGCCTTTGCCATCAATTATCATGTAGGCAGGGTTGGGATGGAGGAGTGAAAGGAGTTACCTAGGAAATCACAATAGAAGGTACAGAGAAAAGCAGCCATTGTATTTGACCCCATCCCACACTCTTCCAATTCTCTTCATTACTCAGTAATAGGAGAATAATCTGAATGCTGTACACATATATTCACAGTATTTTAAGATGTGAAAGTATATTCAGGACTTTTCATGAATTTTAATTGGGTTCACCAATATTAAAAGCTGGATCTTCTTCTTGCTCTTTGTTTTTGATCTTTCACTTCTGTGGCCTGTTGTCTCTCCTCCTTCACAGCATCCGTCGCACTCTATCATAACTGCCTATCCACTACAAGACCATGAGTTTTGAGAGGCAGGCCTTATATGTGATATGGTCAGAGGTTATCTCTGTGCCCAGCACACTACCAGGAACAATGGGAGGGGATCATTCCTTAGGATTTTCCATGTAAGCAATCATGTTGTCTGTGAAGAAAGACAATTTTACTTTGTTCTTATCAATCTTCATGACTTCTTTTTCTTGCGTATGGCACTGGCTAATTCCTTCTAAATGTCAGACAGAAGTGATGAGAGCAGACATCCTTACTTTGTATTTCATTGTAGGGAAAAAGCGTTTAGTACTTTACTATTAAGAATTATGTTAAACGTACGATTTCGTCATAAATGCCTTTTATCATCTTAAAGGGCATTTAGGATGCCCTTCCTATTCTGGCATTTAGGCCTCTTCCTATTTTGCCAACCCTTTAAAAATAAATGAATGCTGGATTTTGTCAAAAACTTTTTTGACATCCATTTTATTAGTCATATGCTTTTCCTCCTTTATTTTCTTAGTCTGGTTAGTTAAAATGATTGATTTTTTAATGTTAAACTACCCTTACATTTCTGAGATAAATCCTATTTGTGTTATAATGTATTATCTGCTGGGTTTTATTTGGAAATATTTTATTAGACATGTTTTTATGTACATTCATGAGGTATACTGATTTTTAGATTTTTTTGAAAATGAAATGCCTTTTTGGTATCAAGGCCATCTGCCCTCTTAAAACAAATTGGAAATTATTTTTCCATTTTCTAAAAAAGAATGTGTAAGATTACTATTATTTCACTTTAAACATTTGATAGAATTCACTGGTGAAGCAATTTGGACCTCAAATTTTCTTTGCAGAAGGTTTTAAGTTATTTATTTTTTGATGGAGACAGGGTTTCATCATGTTGTCCAAGCTGGTCTTGAACTCCTGGGCTCAAGTGATCTGCCCACTTGGGCCTCCCAAAGTGCTAGGACTACCAGCGTTAAGCCATGGGGCTCAGCCTGTAGAAGGTTTTTAATTATGCATTTTTTGACAGATACAGGAATGTTAACAATTTTTACCCTTTCAAAAAGTATTTTTGGTAAATCATGCTTTCCAGGAAAATTTTTCATTGTCAAATTAAATGACATAAAGCTTTTGTAATATTTCTTTAATAACTGTAGGATTTGTATATATCCCTTTTTTCATTACTGAAATTGGTAATTTGTGATTTCCCTCCTCCCTCCACTTTTTTAAAAAACCAATCTAGCTAAAAGTTTAGCAATTTTATCCATCTTTTTACAGAACCAACTTTTGGCTTTTTTTTTTTTTTTACTTTGTTTCTACTCATATTTATCATTTCCTTTCTTCCATGTACTTTGGGTTTAATTTGCTCTTCATTTTCCAGCTATTTAAGATGAAAAGTTATAGCATTGATTTTCTTCCTTCCTCTATCCCTCCTCCTCTCTTTCTCTCTCTCTCTTAAAAAAGTATTTAAACTATAAATGTCCCTCTAAGTAGTGATTAAACTGCATCTCATAAATTTGGATAGACTGCATTTTTATTATTCATTTTGAAATATTTCCAAATTTCTCATGTGATTTATCCTTTGAAACATGAGCTATTCAGAAGATTATTAATTTATTTCCAAATAATTGGAGATTTTTCTAGATATTTTAAATTGTTATTTTATTCTGTTTATTTCACTGTGGTCAGATAACTCATACTCAGTATGATTTCAGTCTTTTGAAATTTATTGAGACTTGTTTTATAGCCCAGAACATAGCCTATTTTGGTGAATTTCCTGTCCTATTGAAAAGAGTGTGTACTCTGGAATTGTTAGATTTACATGGATTTGTCTACTTGCCTCATCAATTACTCATAGTGACATGTTAAAATTTCCATCTATAATTTTGGATTTGTTTATTTATCCCTTAGTTCTGTCAGTTTTAATGCATGTAGTTTGAAAATCTGTTATTAGGTGGAATCCTTTCATCCTTATTAAAAGACCTCTTTAATGTTGATATTATTCCTTATCTAGATAATTACTTTGAGATTACTATAGACACACTGAATATCTTATGATTGGTGTTTGATATGGTTTGGCTCTGTGTTCCCACCCAAATCTCATCTTGAATTGTAATTCAAATTGTAATTCCCATGTGTTGGGGGAGGGACCTCGTGGCAGGTGATTAGATCATGGCGGCAGTTCCCCATGGTGTTCTCATGATAGCAAGTGAGTTCTCATGAGATCTTATGGTTTTGTGAGGGGCCTTCCCCCCCTTCGCTTGGCACTTCTCTCTCCTGCTGCCATGTGAAGAAGGACGTATTTGCTTCCTCTTCCGCCATGATTATAAGTTTCCTGAGGCCTCCCCAGCCATGCTGAACTGTGAGTCAATTATACCTCTTTCCTTTATAACTTATCCAGTCTTGGGTATTTCTTCATAGTAGCATGAAAACGAACTAATACAGTGTTTGCATGGTACATCTTTTTCCATTTTTGCTTTTAATCTGTTTGAGTCTTTATATTTAACATGAGTTCTTGTAAACTGCATGAAGTTGGACCTAGCTTCTTTTAAAATCTGGCAATCTCTTCCTTTGAATAATCTAGTTCATTTACGTTTAATGTAATTATTGCTATGGTTTGGTTGTGATATTTCTATTTGTTTTTCCTTTCCTCGGTTTTTTTTCCCTCCATTTTTATTTTGGGTTCATTCAATGTGTTTTAGTATTTCATTCTATGTCTTTAATTGGATTTTAGCTATACCTTTTTGTATTTTTTTAAATGACTGCTCTAGGAACTGCAGTATGCAGAATTTTGTCACTATTTATCTTGAATTAATATTATCCCACTTCACATATTAGACACTTAACAGTATAATTTTGTTTATATCCTCTCTTGTCTTTGTACTATTGTTGTTATGTATTCTATGTCTATACATGCTTTAAATCCAATAATACTTTGTATTATTTCTCCTTAAACTGTCAAATAACTTTTAAAGAGTTTAACTAAACACTTTAAGCCATTTGTTTATCATTTCTTTGCTCTTTATTCCTTCCTGTAGATATAAATTTATATTATATTCCTTCAATTTGAAGAATTTTTCTTTAGAATTTCTTATAGTGCAAGTGAAGTGTGACTAACTGTATTTATTTTACCTTCAGTTTTGCAAGACATTTTCACTGACTAAAACACAGATGCCCCTCACCTTGGAGGAGCATCTTGGAGTAACATCCTGATAAACCCACTGCAAATTTAAAATATCATAAATTGAAAATGCATTTAAATGCACCTAATCTACCTAACATCACAGCTTAGACTAGCCTACCTTAAACATGCTCAGAACATTTACATTAGTCTACAGCTGGGAAAAATCATTCAACACAAAGCTGATTTTATAATAAGGTATCGAATAGCTCATGTAATTTATGGAATATTGTACTGAAAGTAAAAAACAGAATGGTTGTATGGGTACATTAAGTACAGTTTCTATTGAATGTGTATCACTTTTGCACCATCACAAAATTGAAAAATCCTAAATCAAACGTCATAAGTCAAGGACTGTCTGTATTTTATAAAATTCAGCTGTCTTTTCAGTCATTCTATCATCTTCTGACCTTCACTGTTTCTGATCTGAGTCAACTCATTCATATTATCGGTTTCCTATATATAATGTCTTCTCTCTCTCTCTCTCTCTCATCTTGTTAGAATTTTCTGTTTATCTTTTATTTTCAGCAGTGCTTTCTTTGTATTTATCCTGCTTGAGGTTTGCTGAGCTTTCTGGATCTATGGCTGACAAAATGTGTAAAAATTTCAGCCAGTATTTTTTCACAGCTTTATAGAGATTTAATTCATGTACTAAACAATTCACCTATTTAAAGTATACAAGTGAATGGTTTTTAGTCTATTCACAGATTTGTACAATGATTGCCACACTTATTTTACAACATTTTCATTACTCCCAAAAGAGATCCTGTACCTATTAGCAGCCACTCCCCGTTCCTCTTCTCCACATTCCAGCTGTAGGCAACCACTACTCAGTCTTTCTGTAAATTTGCCTATTCTGGACATGCCTCAGCCAATGTGCTTTTAATTAACTATCTGATTGATATTGTTTCACATCTTACTGAGACTCTGTTTATGCCTATTCTATCTGTTTTAATTTTATTCTTCAGATTCAATTATTTCTATTGATCTAACTAAAAGTTTACTATTTATTCAGCTATTATGCTCATCCTGTGAATCTTAAAATTTGAGAGAGTCCTCTTTGCAGTTACAGATTTTTTTTTTTTAGTTTCTATGTCTCTGCTTTCTATTTATTAATTATGGTAATTTTTAAGTTTCCCGAATGTATTTATAAAAACATCTTTAAAGTCCTTATTCACTTATTTCAATATAGGAATCATCTTAGGGTGGTTTCTATTTGCTGATTCCTCAGTTTACTAGGGGTCACATTTCCCTGTTTTGTTTTGTTTTCACATGTCTAATTTTTAATATACACTGGTCATTGTGGATAATATGTCATAGAGGTTCTGGTCTTTATTATCTCTTTCCTTTTTTTTAAGGGACAAGGTCTTGCTCTGTTGCCTAGGCTGGAGTGCAGTGGCATGATTATAGCTCACTGTAGCCTCGAATTCCTGGGCTCAAGTGATCCTCCCACCTCAGCCTCCCAGGTAGCTGCGGCTACAGGTGCACACCACTACACCTGGAAAATTTTTAAATATTTTGTAGAGAAAGAGTCTATGTTACCCAAGCTGGTCTCAAACTCCTGGCCTTAATGATCTTCCTGATGCAGCCTTCCAAATCACTGGTATTATAGGTGTGAGCCACTGTGCCCAGCCTTCATTATCTCCTTCTGAAGAGTGTTTTGTTCTAGCAAAAACTTAAATTATCAGTAGTTCGCCTTGGTATTGTGAAGTTTTGGTTTTGGTCTTTGTTAGAGCATGTCCATTTTGGTTCTGCACTTAATCCTAGGTCAATTCCCTTAGTCCTAGCACATGAACTTTATTCCAAACCACTGCCTTTCTGAGATTCTGATGGACAGCCCAAGCTTTCTGCCATGCCTCTTTATTATTATTATTATTATACTTTACGTTTTAGGGTACCTCTTTAACGTTGTGGAACTCAAACTCCAAAATCTATCTGTCTTGTGGCAGGCAGTTGCTAAAACCTCCATTTAGCCCTTTTGGCTTCCCAGCTATTATTTGCCCCCTGCACAGCTTGATGCTTTTCTCTAAACATTCATGTCAGAGGTGAGCCAAGGATTTGAGAGGATTTTATCTGGGGAGCCATTTCCATGGCTCCTTCCTTCCAGGATTTCTGACCTCAATTTCTTGCTACTCTGGAAGCCCTGAACTCTGTCATCTGATTTTTAAGGTCAATAAGACTGCCTTTCTGCTGGAGCTCTAGCCTCTGAATGCTGTAGAGATAAGGGAATGTCTTCAGGTGGAATATCACTACATTTGGATCTCACCCAATGTGGTTCCTTCTTTCAAGAGTCAAACTTTCTCCAATTTATACCAGGTGTTTTTTTGTTATTGTTGTTTGTTGTTTGTTTAACTCTCTTGGACCATTAAACAGTTGTTTTAAGAAGTATTTTATCCAGTTTGTAACTGTCAAAATTATAACATCAGTGTTTTTTACAGTACAATAAAGATTTTATATTTTAAATGGCTAGCTTATCACTACTATAGAAGGACAATATCGGAAAGAAAAAAGAAAATAACTTTGATGTGAATGAATGATTTTAAATTAGAAATAACACAGCCGATAACAATATAACAACGATTATACTTTGTTAAGTATTTACTATGTGCCAGGGGCTCTGCTAAGTGCTTTATCTTTATTGGTTTATTTGCTAATCACAACAGCCCGAAAAGTGAGTGTCATCAGCCCCATTTTAGAGATGAAAAAACTGAAGCACAGAGAGATTCCAGAACTTTCCCAGGAATCACAGCAAGTAAGCTGCAGAACCAGGAGCCTAGCTTGCATGGTGACAGCAGAAGTTCCAAGAGCTTTGATGAGCTCTTTAACTTTGGGATTGGTAAGGCTTACTTATTATGGTTATTTTGGAAAAGTATTTTACTCCAGCATCTCAGGGTTTCTTGCTGCCCTCTAGGAGAAGACAATGTTGCAAATCCAAGAGATGTTCTTATTCTGGCTCTGGGCCATAAGAATTGCTGTATTTTCTGAGCACAGAAAATAGGAGCTTCTGCAGCCCAGAGGCTAAGGGCTTATATCTTTTTCTAGTTTCCAAAAAGTTCTGAAGGCTAGAATGTAAACAGTCCTTCAGGATGAAACAAAGCAGGGCAAATACATCCGCAGGCATACACAGGCTAAAAAGTTTGCTCAATACACAGAGCTCTAATGGCAAACACAGCAAAGCAAACATGACAATGAGAAGGGGAAAGAAGATGAGACTGAAGAAAGTCTGCTGATCAGACCCAGGAGTTTATCAGCCTGAACATCTGGTTCCCTGGAGAAGTATAGGGAGGAAACTGGGAGACCTATATCTGCCTCCTTCAAACACTTGAATTAATTTTGACACAGTCTATAATTGGGCCCGTGAAAGCCATTTGGAGAGGGCGTTGTGCATATCACAATTTGGCATCTAAGATGAAAATATCTTGAATGTTGTCATTCATCCCAGCTGGGTTAAAAACAAAAAGACACATATCAAATTAAGGCACTCCTAAATGTCAGGTCAACAGGCAATGCTCAAGTGGCCTGCGCTGGACTAAGGAAAACTCAGCCTAATGTAATCTGGACTTATAACAATTTGGGACCACTTGGCCCAGGGGAACTCCGTGGTACCAGAGTTAAAGGTACTTTCTTAGGTAAAGATTGCCTCCAATAGGGGCTCTATTAGTAGGAGGGACTTCTCCTCCTGTTTACCCACATACACTACCCCCTGATCTTCTCATCTATGCAAACTAATAAATCTTATAATACACAGGTGGCTTTTTCAGTGGGTCGTTGATTAATTGGTACTGAAATCTTGAGTGTTGCCAATTGATTGTTAAGAGAGAGGGTCTTTAATCCTCTTGGTTTTCCACTTACTAAAATGGAAAATGGCATCATTCAGGGATTGGTCAAATGCATTTGTCGGCAAGACTGGAAAATACCCATCAGATGAATGGTCAGTAGTACAAAAAGGCTAATTCTATAGGGTACAAAGAGATGTGGTGAAGATCAATGTACAAAGCACTGTGTCTCACAGCTCTACCTGCCCATTGGTCTGCCTTGAGAAGTAATGAATCTCCGGGAGAAGAGGAGCAACATGTTGCAGAGGGAGCCAAGCATCTGATAAGTGTGTCAGCTAATTGATTTTCAGGTGCCCTGCCAGCTCTGAGATCCAGTTTTTCTAAATTGTTCTGAAACATTTCTTGAGCTTTCTCTATGTTCCAAGCACAATGCTAGGTGTTGGGGGCATACAATTGAAGACAAAGTGGCTCCAAAAGCATGCAGGATGCCTGGGGAGACAGACACATAGATCATTTCCATTGGGCTTGTCAGTGCTGGACCAGGGTTTTTTGCAGGACACTATGGGAACACAATATAGGGGGCAGCTTAGCCCAGGCTTAGGTACTGGCAAGGGAAGGGGTGGAGAAATGATTCCTGTGAATAATGTCTAAGCTGAGTCTGGAAAAGTTAATAGAAGTGGGCTAAGTGGAGATGGGGACAATCTGGAAATGAAGCTGGGGTGAAAAGTTGGGACAGGTAAGACACAAGTATACATGACATAGACATTATTATCTGCATGCACAGATGACAAAAGTGATGCTTGAGCAGGTTGAATTAAATGCCTATAATTTGAAGTCAAACAGTCCTGAATTCCAGTCTCAGGTCTGCAACTTTCTTATTGAGGCAACAACTAGCAAATTATTTAGCTTCTCTGAGTCCCAATTTCCTCATCTACACACTAGAGCAAATGAAACTGCCCACCTAATAAGGTTATTGTAAGGATCACATGAGGGATCATATGAGGCAATGTATGCAAAGCACTCAAAGCCTTAAGTGTCTGTCTCAGCACACTGTAAGCACTCAATAACTATGGAAATTAACTTTTAAAAATCTCCGTTCAAGATTACACAGAAAATGACACGGTGTGGATCTGAACTTATCTGTAGTAAACACCCAGCGCCAACAGTGCAGTAATCTGCTCTGGGTGGCAGCAAGGAGAGGTGCAGGGTCGGTAGAGAATTTCAAAAGAATAAAATTGAATAAATGTTGGTCTGCATTTTATTATTGTCGAGCCTAGAGAATTCCAAACAACGTCAGTGATAAGATACTCTGCCCCCAAATATCTTTTGTTGGTCTAAAAATTTCTAAACAATCGCTGTGTTGTTACTGTTGGGTTTTAATAATATATTGAAAGCCACAGTGGCCTCTGACAGGTTATAAACCAGAGAGGGTTCCCTGGATCACATTCAGCTGAGCATAGTTTTCACATTTGAAAGTGTGATGTTTCCTTTATTCCCTCCTGATTCCCATAGGGCCTCAACAGTCTCCATATCTGTTTTCTTTTTTCCTAGAAAAAAAAAAAACTGACATCCCAACCAGTGGATTTAGTTGTTTGGGTTAAATTGTGCCCATCTGAAGCCTCACGGAATTGCAACGATGTCATCCTGAGATGGGCAACATCTTCGTGCTTAGTGACCGCGGACAGCTTTGGATGTTGGAGCTCTCCAGAGTAGAGAGCTCTAGATGAGGAACTAAAATAGGGGATGTGGAAAGAGGACAGAGGCAAGGTTTAGAACGAGGAAGCTGGTCATCTGAGGGTGTGAGTGGAGAAGATGATCCAAGTAGGGAGAGAGAGTGAGCCCAGAAAAGGGAGACGGCTGATAGGGTGGGGTCAGAAGGAAGCATCAACAATGAAGTTCTTCCACTTCAAGTTTTCCCCAAGGCAAAGGGGTATACATTTGTTTTTAGTGTTCTGCTGGGTTGGAGGAATTCAAAAAACAAAAATAAAAATCCCCAAAGCCTTGGAACTAAGTACAGCAGATGATGGGCACTCTTGTAAACACAGGAGAAGAGGGGACAGTGATCTTTTGAAAAGAGCATTTGAATAAAGTAGCCAAAAAACCGATAGGAACAAGATTATGGTATTTAGGCACAGAGATCCTACAAACCCTCGTTATCGAAAGCATATATGTGTGCCTAATCATCTAAGTAATTGGATTTTAGGAGTTGATGGAAGATTAGATGAAAGATCATTGCAGATTTTACAGACATGGTCTACAAAATGGCAGGGTACTCCTGTGATGGTCAATGCCACCAGCTCTTCATTATTTCTTGACATAAAAATATAAATCAATTAGTTAATCAATCACCTTGTATTTGTTGGGCATTTACTTTGCTTCAGGTACTTTACTAAACCCTGAGGCTACAGTTATCAACACAATCCCTATTGTCACCAAGATTAGAGTCTAGCAGTGGTGAAAGACCTTAAACAAACTATTATATATACAATAATAAATTAAATGACTTCAAGTAGGTAAAGTGCCGTGAAGGAAAAGTACAGGGCGCTAAGGGAGTGTATGATGGAGTGAGGTCAAAGAGGCTTTACCCAACCACCCTGTGATTAGATATAATGGATTGGAATAATTCAACCATGGCAAATCTTAATGGCAAAGCAAGAGTAACATGAGCCTCAGAGTAATCTGGTGGGATCATATGCGCCAAAACAAAACCCCTGACATTTGCCAAGGGCGACTCTGGGAAGTTCTTTAACACATTCAGACTAAGATAGATTTAGGAGTTATCTATACTCACCTAACTTCATCTTGTACAATGCAACATACCTGGATAAAAAATAGATATCCAAATTACACACAGGCAATTATATACAATGCGAGCAACAAGCATGGTGGAAAAGCCAACACTGGACAAAATAAGTGAGTACTAGATACATTGGCGCTAGCCTAGGGGCCCTAGGACTAGCCAAATGAACTTACGTGAAAAAAAAAGACACAGTGAAGAAAAAGACTTAGTAGGCAGACTCACAAATTCAGAAAAAGACTTACTGGAAGGGTTGTTATTCGAGAAGCAGGGGAAAGGATGCAAAACAGCCTGGATCAACAATTGAGCATTTGAAAATTGGATACAACAAACTCAACAAATAATTAAGCAATATGCTAGTGATTTTTTTCTCTTTAGCCATGGGTCAAAGGCTGTACCAGGGAGCCAAACCCCCAAAAATCATCTGCAGAGCAGCAGCAAAAAAAGGGCCCTGCTGAGGTAGGAGGCAGGGCTCCCTTCTGGACAAGATTGAAGACTTAGGAAACAGGGAAGAGGGGAAAGCACCTCTCTGTAAGACACACCCACCAGTGACAGTTTACCATTGCCATAGCAGCACCCAGAAGTTACCACCCCTTTCCATGGCAATGATCTGGAAGTTACCACCCTTTTTATAGAAACTTCTGAATAACTCGTCCCTTAATTTGCATGTAGTTAAAAGTGGGTATAAACGTGATTGCAGAACTGCCCCTGAGCTGCTACTCTCAACACACTGCTTGTGGGGTAGCCCTGCTCTGCAGGCGCAGTCATGGAGCTGTAACACTGTTGCCTCAGTAAAGCTGGTTTTTCCTCCACCTGCTCACTCTTGAATTTCTTCCTGAGTAAAACCAAGAATCTTCCCAAGCAGAGCCCCAGTTTTGGGACTTGCCTGACCTGCAATATTGCCACCTTAGGAGAGCCTTTTAATGTGGCTATTTATTAAGCTCTTTCTGAATGAGCAACCCTGTGCTAAAAGCTTTGTATACAGTATTCCATTTAAAGCCTATAACAAATATTTTCTGGTGGCAGAGCCAGTAGATATACAACACAACAAATTACAGTCATGACTCCATGATTGAACTCAATGAGTAAGTACATTCCAAAAATAGAACTATAAATTTCAACTTTATGAAGACAAACATTTTTCCATTAGAAAACTTCTATGTTAATTTTAGTTGGAAAAATCTAATCGTGCTGCTGATTTGTAGTTTCATCCACAATGCTAGAGTTTGCTTAAGTGTTCCCTAAGGCAATGGAACAAAGAGATATGCATTTAAAGGCTTCAGTGAAATAATTAATTGCTGCTCTGAAGATACACCAATGTTATTTCATGATTTTTGGCCTTCTTCCTCTTTGCATGTAAGGATAGACAAGGACCGCATGTCTTTCTTTTTCAATTATTTGGAGGTGAAAAGAAGTATTTTTTTGGCTCAATATTCTATACCACTGAAAAACTGATCCTTATTTTACACATCACAGTAATATTTGTGAGAATTGGGTGAGCAGTATTTTTACCCAAGAACTTTCTTTTGTGTCTTGTGTATAGTAACATCGTTATAAGGAAAGAATAGCCTTGCTTTGCCAGCTTATGTCTCATGACAGGACAAGGGCATCTCTGTTGCAGGCTTTTGATGTTCTAGAATGATGTAGGAGGTTTTAAGCCAGCTCCAGGAGGATCCATGAACCTGTAAAATTGCAAATGGTATGTTTTTGTTATGTACATGCTTTTTATCTAGGATGCGTCCATAGGTTTCATCTGAGTCTCAAAGATGTCTTGAACAAACCAATGATTAAGAGCCCTGCTGTAGAACTTTCTAAAGGCATAAGTAACCAAATATATGAAATAGAGAATTTTTGTTGTAGTAATTATATGTAAATGTAGTTTCCCAACTTCTTGTTTTCAAAAGAGTATCAAATGAGTTACGAGGTCCATGTTTGTGACTCATATGTTTTTTCTCTGAGGTTCTCTATCCATTTGTTACAAATATCCTATCTACACCCTTGATATTATATAAGAAGGTTGTCTTTTGTTTGCTGAGATTTAGTCTAGAAGTGGTATTTTGATTTTTTTCTTCCAGTAGAGAAGATGCACTTGCTCCAATATAATCATTTTCACTTGTCAGTTCCTCTTGAATATCAGAAAGCATCTGTAGATAACTGATCAGGCTACATGATGTATATGCATATGAAAGCATGTGGGTGTATACATGATAGCTAATATTGAAAATGCGTGCCACTTACTATTCAATATATAAGCCATGTATGTCTCAACTACCTGCTGACTCCATCTTTACATGGTTTCACAGGGAAAGAAGTTAAATCCTGCATCTAAAATAACCAAAGAGAAACCTACATTTTTATTGAAGTCTCTTAAAGAGCACCAAATGGGAAGCACTAATGAAAAACAAAAATGACTTGACATTCTCATTTGCCATCCCATGCACTTTTAACATGTATGTGTTACCTGCTCTAAAGTATTTCTCCTCTCCCACTCCAAGTTCTCAAAAATTTCCCACAGTTCAGTCTATTTAGGCTCTGATATCGCCTCTCTTCTCTCTGTTGTAATTCTATGCTATGTATCAATTTAATCTCTCTGGTTTCTTTCTTTTACCTGTTCTGTCACTACCCCAGTTCCCCTCCCACCTCCCACCAGAAACTGATCCAGCAAGCAGCAATGCTTTCTTGGGTGGGGGATGGGATAAAAGGTTTACATTTGAAATTCATTTCTTTTGTCTCTGACACCAGTGCAAAGAAAAACACCACATCAATTTGAGAGCTAAACATAACTTCAATTTGAGATTTTATATTTATTGACTAACTCATCTAATAATTAAACAGTTCACACCTGATTAATTAGCTAAAATGAACTGTTTACACACGTTAGTCAATACATAGTTGCTTTGGATTATCCTCAGCATATTAACTCATTATTCATAACACACACACACACACACACACACCCCATCACTACCACCACCATTTTAATGTTTAATTTTTTTATTTTAATTGAACCAATCTTTTACTCTAAGTACCCTGGTAGAGAGCTTGATCCAGGAGGGAAGAGCTTTAAGCTTCAGGCAGATGGAAAATTAATTTGAGTAAAAGCATCTCGGCATCGGTGAAAGTTTGGCACATCTAAATCCTGTAAGTACTTAGCCTCTCTTCTTTTTTCACCATTAAAACCTGGAAAACAAACCTCCAGGGAAAATGTCATTGTGGGGTGCATGGGGCAGGGCACACTGGTAAAAGTAAGTTTAAGAGTGTTCCCACAGCAGGGGAGCCCTATATGCCACCTGACATGAGGCCATGGACATGGACATGCACATACATGGATTTCAGAATGTGCCAGTCCAGAGTCCTGGAAGCCAGTAATCCCAGGAATAATTGCTGCCGAAACTTGCCTGGGTTTTAAGAGCAAAGAGAACAAATAGCACATCAAACCTGCAAATATCCTTCTGAAGATATCCATCAGTAGTAAGAAAAACTTGAACTTAATAAGTCAACAAGTGGCCTTCAGGTGGCTGCATTAAGAGTTCCCTATTTGGGGCAGGATGTTTGTCTTACCAGGAACAATGATCATTCACTGTAAACAGATCTACAATCAATCAGTCAATCAACAGTGACTAGAAGCACCCACATAAAAAGCCTCTGGTTACAGAAGAAGTACCAGACTGGGAGTTGGGAGAACATTCTTTTCCTGGCTCTGTCATCAATTACCTGTGTGACCTTGGCCTTAAAGACACCTTTGAGGTCTAATATTCTCTGATATGGACACCTTCATAGTCCATGATTTGAAACCAATGTACACATGAAAACATTATGTAAGAGAGTGAACAATAATGGTACTTCCTGGCTCTGGGCTTTGGTTTCATCATTTGTAAAATGAGTAGGAGGAGGGGGGAAATTAAAATGATTTTCTTCTAAAGTGTGCTCCAGTTTAAATGTGTGTGTCTGTTTTTATAGAAAGCGCCATACCAGAAGCTCCATGTAAAGAAGCATTAAAAAAAATCTTCTGCCCAGAAAAGGGTTCCAACCAAGCTAGCTAGAAAAGATTTACACACACACACACACACACACACACACAATCAAATAATTTATGAACAAAAATTTGACAATGTAATGTGAGTCAATATTAGCAAGCACTGATTGCTTGGAAATGGCTGTTAGAAATAATAGTAACGTGTAAAAAATGCCAAATGTGTAACACAGAAAACAATGTGAAAGATGTTAGTTCTGCATTCCTGACCTGACTCCCAGGCCTACTGTGTATTGGGTCCTAACTTTTACAAGGGAATCCTGTAATCCACATTTGCACATTTGCATATAGCTCCAAGCACTGCAATCAATGCCCTGGCTTAGGGAATGTGAAATGACATGGCAGTAGTTCTCTGTCACAGTAAAGTGTTGCTCCTGTTGCTTGTCTTGAAGTTACCTTGGTTCCCTTGCCTCTCACCTCATTCATTCATTCAACAGAGAAGGTAGGCACTTTGTTAGGTACTGGGAGTGCAAAGGAAAGTAAGTCTTAACTTAAACATCACTTCCTTAAGGATGTCAAATTACATGATGCCTCAGTGTAGGGTTCCATAGTTCCCTGGATCTCTCTTGAATTTCATACCAAGTTGTTGCATATATCAATAGTTCATTCTTTTCTTATTGCTGACTAGTATTACAAGGTATAGATGTGCCTGAGTTTGTTCAACCATTCACTCATTGAACGGCACTTGGGTTTTATTTTCCAGTTTTCTGCTATGAACATTTGTGTATAGGGTTTTGTGTGAACATTAAGTTTACATTTCTCTGGGATAAATGCTAAAGAATGCAATTTCTAGGTTGTATGGCAAGTACGTGTTCATTTTGTAAGAAACAGCAAAACTATTCTCCAGAGTGGCTGTGTTACTTTACATTCTCACAATCAATGAATGAAAGAGCCAGTCTTTGTATCTTTTCCAGCATTTGGTAAAATCACTATTTTTTATTTTAGCTGTTCTTGTAGGTTTGTAATGATATCTCATTGTAATTTAATTTGCATTTCCCTAATGAGTAATGATGTTGACAATCTTTTCATATGCTTCTTTTGCTGTCCATATCTCTTTTTGTTCACTTCATAATTGGATTGTTTGTTTTACTATTGAGTTTCAGAGATTTTTTTACATTTCAAAATATAAAGTCTCTGTCAGATGATTTGTAAACATTTTCTTCCACTCTGTAGCATGTTTTCTTATTTTCTGTTAAGATGATCTTTTGAAAACTGAGGTTTCTAATTCTCATGAAGTTTTATCAGTTTTTCCATTACGAATTGTGCTTTTGGTATCATGTCTTATAACTCTTCACCTAGCCCTAGGTCCTGAAGATGTTCTTGTATTTTTTTTTGAAAGTGTTATAGTTTTGTATTCTACATGTAAATCCATGATCCATTTTTGAATTAATTTTTCTATATGATGCGAGTTTTAGATTGAGTTCATTTTCTTTGCCTAGGGATATCCAATTGTTCCAGCACCATTTGTTGAAAAGACTATCTTTCTTCCTCCATTGGGTTGTTTTGCACCAGCAATCAATGTATTTTAAATTGACTTCCACAAAAGCTGTGGTTCTGGCCCTCACAGAGCTCACAATCTCCAGAGGGAAACAGCAACAATCATAGCACTTTAAGATAAAAGCTACAACAGGGGTCTGCACAGGGTGCTGGGGAAGCCAAGGAGGCTATACCACAGTAATGAGCTTCCCGTCCACCTCCTTGCATCCACAACTCCCTGCGGGTAACTGTCTGTCCTTGAAGTCTGCTTGTAGACGTTCCTGGATTTCTACTCTTTGCCTCAGCTTAGGATAGTCGGATCTAACCAGCTGCATTGGAACAACAGCTACGGAACTATGCTCCAAAGTTTTTACTGCAGATCCCTGCCACTTCAGGTCAACTAGACTCTCATTCTATGTCTACTTCAGTCTCGGCCATCCAATGTCACTTAACATACTGTATTCCAATTTTTTGTTTGTTTGTTTTGTTTTGTTTTGTTTGTTTGTTTTTTGAGGCCGAATCTCACTCTGTCACCCACACTGGAGTGCAGAAGCACAATCTCGGCTCACTGCAACCTCTGCCTCCTGGGTTCAAGCGATTCTCCTGCCTCAGCCTCCCCAGTAGCTGGAATTACGGGCACACACCACCATGCCCAGCTAATTTTGTATTTTTAGTAGAGACAGGGTGTCACCACGTTGATCAGGCTGGTCTCGATCTTCTGACCTCAAGTGATCCCCCTGCCTCGGCCTCCCAAAGTGTTGGGATTAAAGGCATGAGCCACTGCACCCAGCCACTGTATTCCAATGTGTAAGACCCACAGTTTCTCACCAGTTTTGTTTGGGGTTTCCTGCCCAGACCAAAGATATCAGGATGGAGTAAAGCAGAGAGATATGCATTTTCCCATGAGTTGGTGCTGTGCAGGGAATCAGTCAGGTATATTCTAACTCCAGATTAAGGAGACAGTAGACAGAGAAGAAAGGGGTGTTTCTTGCTAGGTTGACAGCCTACTCCATTTGAGCTCATGGGTCTTTAATGTGTAAAATATACATTAATAACAACAATGGCAACAATAATAATCCATTATGTGGCTTAAACTATCTAAAGTGTTGGTTTACATAATTAAATGGATTAGCCACAGAATTCCTCCACTATCCCCATCTGAGGATTTGTTCGACGCTGATCACATTTAGCTATCTCTGCTTAACTATTTATGATCTGAACTCCTTTGAAGAAAAATCACCCTAAAACAACTAGTAGGGGTCCTGGAATGGGGGAGTTTCTCCTCTATGGTGACAGGGTCTGCTAGGAACTGAGGAATAATTTTTTTGTGTGTGGCCAGGCTAATAGCTAGAAATGTGATTCATCAATTAAGTACTGGAAACACTGGTCTCTTTCATAACTCCAAATTCTCAGGATGTTAATCAAGCAGAGTCATCCTATTTCCCTGACAGGCCTGGCATAGAGTCAAGACTTAAAAGGAAAAATTCTAAACATGACCTGTTAGCACTGAAGAACTTTCTTTTTTAATAAGATGTATCCATTAATGAAGCTCTCCTGCTTTGGGATGTGTGCTAATTAATCGTAAATGGGAGAGATGATCCCTGTTATGGTAATGCCAGCTCCTGTAACATATAAACTCCAAAATTTTAATAGCTTAACAAAATTGAAATGTACCTCTTGCTCCCGTACATGAGTGTTTCTACTTAAAGGTGGGTTCTAAATAGTAATTCAGGAACTCAGGGTCCTTCTACCTTGGAGCTCCTCCAGCTTCAATGTGTGGCTTCCAAGATTGTTGACCTGGGGGAAGAGCACAGAGGATAGCAACTGGGTGTTTTTATGGACCAGGCTTGCAAGCAGCTCAGATCATTTCTGCTCATATTCTATTAGGTAGAATCTGGTCTCATGGCCACACTAATTTCAAGGGTGTCTGGGAAATGTAGCAAATCTCTGTGTCCAGGAGGAAGAGCATCAGGTTTGGTGAACACCCTATGGTGTCTCACACAGTCCTGAAGTAACTGCATGTCAGTGATCTAAAACCAGATATGTGATTTGCAGAATAATTGGAGATCTTCCAGGGTATATAGCCCCCTGTAGTCTAGCTTGCTCAACATGAGGATGATGATAATGAGAGTAGGGCTGTTAATGCAGCAAAGAGTTCCTGATAAGCCAGTGAGCCCACCATCAAAATTTGTTTAATTGTCTTGCTTCTTTCAATCTGTACATGAGTGGGTGTATAAATTAGTGATCTATTTCCTTTATCATTGAAATAAATTAATGATAAATGGTCATTAGCATGATTCTCATATCTTCACCCAGAACACTGTGCATGAGTTAAGCAATTCTTTAGAAAGGTAATATAGTGTAGTGGCTACAAACATAGCCGTGAATTATACCTGGGTGCAAATTCTGCCATATGTTAGTTGTATTAATTAATACTTCTTAATTGCAAATAATCAACTTTAGCTAGTTTATGCTAAAATGGGGAATTTCTTATAAGGATATAGGGCTATCTTGTGGAATTCATGGGTAGAAATACAGCTAGAGCTCAAAAGGGCCGTAAATTAGGATCTGCAAGGCTGTCATGACACCTCTCACCCCTGCTTCTCTCTTTGCAGTTGCTTCACTCTCATATTCTCTGCCTCTGATGCTTCTCCAACTGCATTATCAGAATCTACTTCTCCAAGCCTGTCAAGTCTATATGTTCCAGCCATAAGCAGTGACCTGCAGTGTTTGAATTCCAACTTCATATTTCTAGGAGAAAAAAATTTGTTTGGCTCAGCTTGGGTGGTATATTCATTGCTGACCCCAATCAATAATGAGGTTCTCTCCAAAAAATCTCTTTCAGAGACCAGCTTCTTTAGATGTGGGGTTAGTTCTTAGGAGAGAGAGAAAGAGAGACAGAACTATGCTAGCAAGTATCTTACCTCTCTGAGCCTCCTTTTCTTCATCTGTAAAATGGAGATAACGCTACCAAACCCAAAGATTATTTTGAGGACTAAATAAGACAATGTATACAAAGTCTAACATAGTACCAGGCAAAAAGGATATTTAATAAACAATGAATGAATGAATGTATATAAACTAACAGTATATCACTCCATTTATCAGAGACTGCAAGCTCAAGATAAAGCTGGATAAGTAGGCAAAGTTCTGATATGAAGGCTACTGGGTTTCAATGTTATACAACTGCATTGCTCATGCTGCAGTCCTGAAAACCTGAGGATGTTATGCATTAAACAATAAAAATATTAGGAATTTAAACCCTAACATAGATTTGCAGGCTTACCAAATTCCACATCTGAGCTTTTAAATCAGAATTCACGGAAGTGCAAATACACCTATTATAAAAAAGGAAACTGTTATTGCTAACTCATATGATTTAATACACAATGGGTCAAGAAGATAGCAGTTTTAGAAAGATAATTCATTCCCCGGCCTTCAGACTGCCACTTAGTTGGAAGTTCCTACCCACGGCAGTCTTTACTGCCACGTTTATTACTCTGATTTTCCATGCAAGCAAAATAATTAGAGGCAGAATTCCATCAAACTCTATGTTGAACCCCATTTGACTAACACTATAGACAGCCTAGGTTTCCCTTTGTACCATCTACCACAATATGAGAGTCTCCTACAGAAAACAAAAGGCAGGAACCTCCAAAGCTATAAAAGTCTTGTTCAGAGATATTTCTGAGTTATCTCTGTAGTATTTTCATATCATGGAGTACCAATATGGAAAAATATATTCCTCCCAAAAAACATCCACAGTGCTTCCCTTACATGAGAAAGACAACTCTAAAATTCACTTTCTGAAGACACATGAGGATTTGGCAGCCAAGCAAATGTCTTTATTGTTATTCCAGTCCTAAAGGAACAAGAGCAATTATTCATACTCATCCAGCACACTTCCAGTCAATCTCCCCCACAGAAGGCCCCTATCACATCAGTAACACAATTGTTGCTATTTGAAATGAACATATAAATGGAGGAGATGGGGATTGCAGAGTTTCTTTCTTTTTTTTTTTTTTTTTTTGAGGCAGAGTTTCACTCTTGTTGCCCAGGCTGGAGTGCAATGGTGCAATCTCAGCTCACTGCAACCACCGCCTCCCGGGTTCAAGGGATTCTTCTGCCTCGGCCTCCTGAGTAGCTGGGATTACAGGCGCCTGCCACCATGCCCGGCTAATTTTTGTATTTTCAGTAAAGAGGGGTTTCAACATGTTAGCCAGGCTGATCTCGAACTCCTGACCTCAGGCGATCCACCTACATCTGCCTCCCAAAGTGCTGGGATTACAGGCGTCAGCCCAGCCCAGAGTTTCAAAAAATATATGAAGCCATTTCCCTCTCAAGGGCATGGAGCTTAATTCCTCTCCGCTTGAGAATGGGGGGCACTTAGTGACTCACATCCAAAGACTAGGTTATGGAAAGGGAAAAAATAGTAACTTTACAACAGAGAAACGTGGCAGACACCAACTTAGCCAAATGATCAAAGTTAACACCACCCATGATGAGTAACGATGTCACACACCCCTGTTATGATGGGTTGAGAAGAGTACCCCACTTTGTGTTACTGTTTCCAATAAACTTATAGTTCATAGTCTAAGTACGAAGAGAACATTAGACATACCTAAATTGAGGGACATTCCTCAAAATAGCTGACTAGTACTCTTTATAACTGCCAATGTCATCAGAAACAAAGAAAGAGAAACTATTACAAGTCAGAGGAGACTAAAGAGACATGATAACAAAATGCAATGTGGTATCCTGGATGGAATCCTTACACAGAAAGAGATTATACTATTGGAAAAACCAGTGACATTTGAATACAGTCTGTAGGTTAGTTAATAACACTGAACTCATGTTAATTTCTTAGTTTTAACAAAATGTACTGTGGTTATATAAGACATTAACATTAGGAAAAGTTGGGTGAAGAGTATATGGGAAGTCTCTGTACTAGCTTGTAAATGTAAAATTATTTTAAAAATTTGAATAGCAATACTATTCCCTACAAATAACCACAATTAAATTTTCTTTCTCAGTTCATTCTTGGCTCAGCAAATTGCTTTTATCATTATGTCTCCCTCCCAACTGAAAGATGACTTAGAAATTCTGACTCAAACCTCTGGTATGATCAGAAAGTTGCTAGAACTTGATAGCAGCTCTGAAGCTTGTACCTAAGGGTCTGTTCTTTGAAGTACACAGTAATATTTCAGAGTACCTATATAGACCTTTCCATGAGACCGTAACTATCCTTTGTGGAAAACACAAATTCTAGCCTATAGCTAGAAGCAAACATCATGAACCATCATCCTCCCAGGATCAAAAATTCGAAGCTATTTTCAACTTTTCACTCTTCTCATTCTCCACATCCTAATGGTCGTCCAGGATTCTCCATCTGTAATGGCTCTTGCAGTGGTCCACACATCTTCAATCCTATTGCCACTGCCATGCACAGGGTCTCATTGTATCTCTCTTGGGTCAGAGAAGTAGCCCAATCTGTGATTCTCTTTCTACTCCACTGTCACAAACCTTCCCAGGCTTCCCTCTGCAGAAAATGTAAACTTCATACTCTTCAGCTAGGCATTCCAGGTCCTTCGTCATCTGATCCCAGAATATTTTCTCACCTTGTTTCTCATTACCCTTTATTCAACTCCAGTAGCCTCCTTTCCATTCTCTAAACACTCTTCAATGTTTAGCCTTTATAAATCTGCTTATGCTAAACATTCTGACTGGAATCTCCTATCTTAATTCCCTCTGTTTATTGAAGTCTCATCCACTTCGACTCAGACCTCAACCTCCCCACAAGACTTCCCAAAATCACTTCAGTTAGTAATTTCTCTTCTCATCTCTCCAGATATGTATTACCTACTGTGACATATCAGTTGTTTGAATCAATTGTTAAGCTATTAAAATATTGATATTAAAAGTCATCATGAAAATGAAAATTTCATTATTCATTTGTTGGTAGGTCTCTGTTTAAATAAAATTCTGGATGCCAATAACAAAATTCTGGTATGCTTCGTGGGGGAATATAAGTCAATAAGACTTTGGACTACAACTTCTAAAAGTAAAATGCAAAAAAATAGATTAGTGTTGAATTTCTTATTTGCAACATATAGTAGCTAGTAGAACAATATTCACAATTTAGACAAAAGGACTATAATCTAAGAATCCTACACTTACAAAGAGAGTACAAAAATTTTTAAAGTCATGCAGTGATTAAAAAGGTATACCACCTGTGGTGGGCGCCTATAGTCCCAGCTACTAGAGAGGCTGAGGCAGGAGAATGGCGTGAACCCAGGAGGCGGAGCTTGCAGCGAGCTGAAATTGCACCACTGTACTCCAGCATGGGTGAAAGAGAGCGAGACTCCATCTCAAAAAAAAAAAAAAAGGTATACCACCTGTATTCATCCAACTCTTGATTGAAACTCACAGAAACTCAACTAATATACTTCCATGTCCATCAATAGACTTCAGACATGTACTGATATTGGTGCCTCAGTGAATATCAACTTTGTATTAGCTCTGTCAAAGAAATGTTGAAAAAGTTCATATATATGAGACATATGAAAACCAAACCACAGTAAGGAGGCAAAATTAATATCAGATGAATTAGAATTCAGAGCAAAAGGCTTAATTAGATAGAACAGGATATTTTGAATGATAGAAGGAAACTATAACTGCCACAAACCCTTATGTACCAAACAAAACAGGAATGACCTGTATAAGGTAAAGACTTTTAGAAATCAAAGAAGAATTTGATAAAGCCAAAATCAAAATCATATCTGGGTTCTTTCCAATTTTTGGCTATTTTATTCTTTTGAATAAGTCTGCTATGAACATTCAAGTAAATATATTTGTGGATATTTGTTTTTATTTATCAAGAATAAATATCTAGGAGTAGGATTGCTGGATCATACAATACAGGTATGTTTAACTATATAAGAAACTGTCAAACTGTTTTCCAAAATGGTTGTACCATTTTGTATTTCTGCCAACAATGTGTGAGTCTCAATTATTTCACTTCTTTGCCTACACTTGGTATTACCAACTGTCTTTATTTTAGCCCTTCTACCAAGTGCAGTAGTAACATGAGCCTTTTATAAAGACTTAATGAGAGTATTTTTATAGCATTAAGTCCAGGATAAGCAATATAAGCACTCAACGAATATTAGCAGTTAGAATTATTATGTAGCAGAAAAGGGGATAATAGACCTCCAATACAAAGGATATCTATAAATTGTTTAAAAAAGATAACCCTGTATAAATATGGATGATGGAAACAAATCATCAGTTTTTAGAAAAGAAATTATGAATAGACAATACAAATATAAAAAGATTCTCACCCTCACTAGCGGTCAGGAAAGTAAAAATTTAGACAATAATGAAGTATTGTTGTTTTTCATTCAATTAACAAAAAGTACAACTAATAGCATCAGCGTTTTATGGGTATGGAAAGAGGGACATTTTTATATACCATTAGTGAAAATGTAAACTGCTGTAATTTTGAGGAAAGCAGTTGGGCAGAATCTATAAAAATTTTAAATGTGGATATATTTTACATCAGCACTTCCATTCCTAGCATTTTTGTCATTCATTAAGGAAAGCATGTCAACATGATAATGTAGTTAATAATGGAAAGCAATAAAAAATCTCCTAGGTACCTATTAATAGTAGAATGGAGGAATAAATTAAATCCGACCTTACTAGGGAATACGATGCATCTATTAAATGAAAATGGAAGATTTACATATATTGTCTGGGCAAAACTTATATGATATATTGTTAAGCAAGTCACAGAGTAATATAGTATGATCCCATAGGCAGGAATGACCTTCATGGGTCCCAAACTCAGATGTGCAAAAATTGTCTTTATTTTTCTATGACTAAATGTAAGTTCCGTCTTTTTTAATGGTTAAAATGATAAATTTTACATTATTTAAATTTTTTTAAGTTCTGTCTTGAGTCCCCTTTCTGCCTGATGATAAAACAGAGTCTTTAGTCAATTCAGAGTAAATTCAGTCAGTGCAGGTTTCCCACCCTCCACTCCTCTCCTCTTCTTTCTCTACGTTGAGTTTAAGGAGAGACAAGGCCTTGAAGTGTGTGAGGGGGCAGGCTCAGGACACATGGTCCTTGATCATCATCTGCTATTGTATCCTTCCCTTTAGATGGCCAGGTCTCTGGGTCTGCCAGCAGCTGCTGCCACCTCCACACTGATCCCAGCACAAGGGCAAACATTCTGCTGCTCACTAAGGAACACAGTGGGGAGGGGGGCAGAAAGACTGAATGGGGTGCTGAAGTCCTATTTTCAAAACACCATCTCTTCTAGCCACTATTCTCACTTCTATTTCTGACTACAACACTGCACCCAACCAAACTTCCCGCTAAGAAACAACTGCAAGAGCTAGATAAATTTTTGAAAATAAAATACAAATCTGTTTGAAGGCATCTGAGCTCTACACAGGAGCCAGGATTAAGGTTCCAGAGCTGAGGTCCCATAGAGAAGGGAAAGCCTGAGGTGAGCACATTCCACCCTGTGTTTCCTATGAGGCATTTACTCATTCAAAAGCAGTGAGGTGTGGAAAAAACCAAGCAGAAAAACAGAAAGCAGCAGCTGAGCAGAGCAGTGACAGTCATTTGCAGATAGCGCTGAAAAGGTAGAGTTTAGAGTTACCAAGTGCTAGACACCGAATGCTTGTGTATTCCCAAATTCATATGTTGAAACCCCAACACTCAATGTGATGGTATTAGGAGGCAGGGCAGGAAGGTGATTAGGTAATGAGGGTGGAGTCTTCATGAAGGGGCTACTGCCCTCATAAGAAGAGACAGGAGAGAGCTCACTCTTTCCTCTCTCTCTCTCTCCTTGTTCACCATGTGATGACACAATGAGAAGGTGGCCCCCATGAGGAAGATGGCCCTTGCCAAGAACCAAATTATGCTGGCACCCTGATCTCAGACTTCAAGCCTCCAGAACTGTGAGAAATAAATTTTGTTGCTTAAGCCACCCAGCCTATGATATTCTTGTTATAGCAGGCTGAGCTAAGACACAAAGGCATGTAAATATAGAGACCAAGAACCTTGAGGAAGGCAAGTGCAGAGAAGTGAGACCATTTGCCAGCCCTAAGTGGCCCCAAACGGGAAGCAATGGTTACAAGGCTTAGAGGCCTAGATGAGCTTTTGCTTCACACCACTTTTTGAAGATAAAAATAAGAGTTCAGGGCCCTCTGAGGAGGAGGGGCACTAGTAGCTATTCCAGACTCTCAGTTGGGGACCCAAAGGGCCGTACTTTAGACATACTGGACTAGAAACAGGGAAGGTCTTTATTTTAAAAATATGGAATTGGGAATTGCTTGTCTTTCTTTCTTTAGACCATTAGCCCAGGAATTTATATGTTCTCTGCTGTGGGTCAAAATTTACTTTGAAAGTATTCTTCAAGCCTGTTGTTTAGGCTTTATAGACAAGAACCAATTCTCTTGATTCTCTTTTTGTTTCTGCTGCAATAACCTTACTCTGTGGATAACCAGTGTCAAAGGTGAGTCTGAACACAGGAAGGGCACAAAATTTAAAGGTGAAAAAATTAATTTCCCAAAAATATAAATCCATATCTGTTAGATTGAGATGATAGGACCCACTCTACAAAGCTGTTGGAGGAATAGAGATAACAGTTGTGAAATGTCTCATTCAGTGCCTGGCACACACAGTAGGACTACAATAAGTTATTACTCTTATAATTCTCTCTTTAATGATTGTTTCTATGACACTAAAGATAAGAAGTGTTTTCCTTCCAAACTCAACCAAGTCAATGTTTAGGAATGGGTGACACTAAAGTTCACTCTAAGTTTTTCCTTTAACAGTTACTAGTTGACATGTTAGACAGTCACCTATGAGCAATGTTTCCTGGAACCAGAACCTTTGAAATTACAATAGTGTTGAATCCAGGTAAGATTTGGTAAAAGAATCAGGGAGCCTTAGAATAAAGGTTTCTGATTCTCACTTTGGCATCTCCAGAACCTGAGGTTTTAGAAGACTTTAGGTTCAAAAGTTTTTCAGCTTTGCAGAAACTGAAAGCGTGTCACACTAACTAAAACAAAAGGTCGAATTTCTTTAGGGTGAAATAATATCAACTGTGTTAACACCACTTAGCTCATGCTCATCAGTAGCTTTGATTGCTTGTCAATGACATCTTTGAAATTTCTAGGATACAGTCAGTGGGTGACATAATTTTACAGACTGACATCTGGCAGTTTCAGTATTCCAATGGACTATGTCCAGAACAGGCATGACATTGGATGCAAGTATAGCACAACAGCTGGAGTTAGGCCACTAACTGCTGACTTAACATTTCCCTCATTATTATAATTAGTGCCACATCTATGACAGAGACTCATGTGATTATCCAATTCATAATACTAAATAAAAATGACATTATTGATAGTTACACAATAACTGCCTAAACAAAAAGCACTGATTGAATAGATGAAATTTTTCATAATAAATGTGTTCTTAATTAAACTGTGTTACTTGAGTAACACACTTTTTCAAAACGTGGAATTCATAGAAGGGAAAAGAGGTCTTGTTCGGGGGTAGGAGGAGGAAGATTTGGGAACTTACTCACTTGAAGTGCAGACCAATACCTTGAGTGATATGAAAGTTCTGAGAGGAAAGATGTACTAGGCAAAGCTTGCAGGGTAAGGGGGCACATGAACTAGGCCTTAGAGAATGTTAATGGTTTAGACATTGGTGAGTAAAGGGTGCTCCAGGAGGAGGCAACTGCTTAATTAAAAGCAAGGAGGAACAAGAGAAAAACTAGAGCAGCAATCCTCAGTGACAAAGTTGGAGAGCTCAGCATCAATGCATTGCGGGTGTTCCACCTCAGAGAAGAAATTCCACAAAACTCACTTTTCAACATACCTTTTCTGATGAATCTAAATTGCAGACATCTTAAAAGATAACTATGAAATTGTTAATGCCAAAGCAAGTAAAGGAGTATATTATATTTCTTATTCTGTAACTCCTGCCTATTTCTAAGGCACCTACTACTTTGGGTTGCCAATAAAAAAAGTTATACCTATAATAAAATCAATAAAAATAATATATAACTTGTTTATGTACCATTTATTTGTACACATACCTTACACACACACACACACACACACACGTTTGTTAGCTTTTCAATACCCTGGCTCCAAAGTACAATTGTTTATATTTGCCCCAAGAAATAAGCAGTAATCTCACTGTGATAGATAAACTTGAGTTAAATATATCCAGTATCGGCTGGGTATGGTGGCTCATGCCTGTAATCCCAGCACTTCAGAAGCCAAGGCGAGTGGATCACTTAAGGTCAGGAGCTTGAGACCAGCCTGGCCAACATGGCAAAACCTCATCTCTACTAAAAATACAAAAATTAGCTGGTCATGGTGGTGTGTGCCTGTAATCCCAGCTACTTGGGAGGCTGAGGCAGGAGAATTGCTTGAACCTGGAAGGCAGAGGTTGCAGTGAGCTGAGATCACACCACTGCACTCCAGTGGGCAACAAAGTGACTCTGTCTCAATAAACAAATTATATATATATATATAATTGAAAGAAACCAAACCTTAATACTAGAGATATACATGTGTGTATGTGTGTATATATACACACATATGTACGTATATATACATGTATACACACATATATGTGTATATATATACACATATGTATACACACATATATGTGTATATATATACACATATATATACACACACACACATATATCTCCAGTATTAAGGTTTGGTTACTTTAATCCTAAGCTTTTATAGTATCCTAAAAGCCAACTAACTCCTTGAACCTCTCATATATGTATATATATACACAAGCATGTATATATATGTATATATGTGTATGTGTATACATGTATATGTGTATATATACGTATATGTGTATACATGTATGTGTATATATATGTATATGTGTATACATGTATGTGTGTATATATACGTATGTGTATACATGTATGTGTGTATATATAGGTATATGTGTATACATGTGTCTATATATACGTATATGTGTATACATGTATGCATGCATACATACATATATGTGTATACATGTATGCGTGCATACATACGTATATGTGTATACATGTATGCGTGCATACATACGTATATGTGTATACATGTATGCGTGCATACATACGTATATGTGTATACATGTATGCGTGCATACATACGTATATGTGTATACATGTATGCGTGCATACATACGTATATGTGTATACATGTATGCGTGCATACATACGTATATGTGTATACATGTATGCGTGCATACATACGTATATGTGTATACATGTATGCGTGCATACATACGTATATGTGTATACATGTATGCGTGCATACATACGTATATGTGTATACATGTATGCGTGTATACATACGTATATGTGTATACATGTATGCGTGTATACATACGTATATGTGTATACATGTATGCGTGTATACATACGTATATGTGTATACATGTATATGTGTATACATGTATATATGTACATGTGTATACATGTATATATAGTATATGTGTATACGTGTATATACACGTATATATACGTGTGTATATGTGTACATACACGTATATATGTACGTATACATATATACGTATATATACGTATCTATATACGTGTATGTACGTATATATACGTGTATATATAAGTATACATGTATATATACACGTATACATGTATAATACACGTATATATACGTGTACACACACGTATATATATACACGTATATATACAGGTATATACACGTACATACACACGTATATATACAGGTATATACACGTACATACACACGTATATATACAGGTATATACACGTACATACACACGTATATATACAGGTATATACACGTACATACACACGTATATATACAGGTATATACACGTACATACACACGTATATATACAGGTATATACACGTACATACACACGTATATATACAGGTATATACACGTACATACACACGTATATATACAGGTATATACACGTACATACACACGTATATATACAGGTATATACACGTACATACACACGTATATATACAGGTATATACACGTACATACACACGTATATATACAGGTATATACACGTACATACACGTATATATATACAGGTATATACACGTACATACACGTATATATATACAGGTATATACACGTACATACACGTATATATATACAGGTATATACACGTACATACACGTATATATATACAGGTATATACACGTACATACACGTATATATATACAGGTATATACACGTACATACACGTATATATATACAGGTATATACACGTACATACACGTATATATATACAGGTATATACACGTACATACACGTATATATATACAGGTATATACACGTACATACACGTATATATATACGGGTATATACCCGTACATACACGTATATATGTACGGGTATATACCCGTATATACACGTGTATATACGGGTATATATACCCGTACATACACGTGTATATACGGGTATATACCCGTATATATACGGGTATATACAGGTATATATACCCGTATATATACGGGTATATATACATGTATGCACACGTATATATACGGGTATATACACGTATACACGTATATACACGTATATATACGGGTATATACACGTATATATACGTATATACCTTAATACTGGAGATATATATGTGTGTATATATATACGTATATATACACATATAATATATAATATATACGTGTGTATATACATATATACATATACACGTGTATATACACACATATACACGTATATATACACATATACACGTATATATACACATATGTACACATATATACACACATATACATGTATATACACACATATACATGTATACACACATATACACGTATATACGTGTATATACCTGTATATACCTGTATATACGTGTATATGTGTATATATATACGTGTATGTGTGTATATATATACGTGTGTATGTGTATATATATACGTGTGTATGTGTGTATATATTTATGTGTATGTGTGTATATATACGTGTATATGTGTGTATATATACACGTATATATGTGTATATATACACACGTATATATGTGTATATATACACATATATATGTATTATATGTGTATATATACATGTATATATATATATATATACACACACACACATACACACATATATATCTCCAGTATTAAGGTTTGGTTTCTTTCATCGTAAGCTTTTATATTATCCTAAAAACCAACTAACTCCTGGAACCTCTTAAGAGATCATTGTTGTCCACGGTTTTTCAGCATAGAAAAACCCGCAGTGCCTTCCATTGCAGCAACCAAAATTTTAGAGTTAGGAGTCATTATATGCTCATCTTTTCTGCTTTATTAACTTTAGCATTTAGGCATATTTGCCTGTTGGGGTTTACCATGTTCTTGCCCTAATGAGCCAGGAAGGATTATGATCAAATCTGCTTTGGGCTTCCCGAGGAACCATGACTGGCTGGAAAAGGCTATGTGGTCCAGGATCCCAGGCACTCTCAGGACATCCAGGGCAGAAGCATCCAGGGGTTTTCATGTAGCTACATAATCCACCAATAACAACAGTAAGTCAGGAGGATCCATGCCTGACATAGATTATTGAATGTGATCCAAGCATGAGACACATGCATAGGAAAACTTAC
The DNA here is from genome assembly GCF_029289425.2 of Pan paniscus. Lineage (NCBI taxonomy): Eukaryota > Metazoa > Chordata > Mammalia > Primates > Hominidae > Pan > Pan paniscus. The sequence goes on along the minus strand of NC_073258.2, from coordinate 87,608,428 downwards.
TTTAAATCTATGTTTCTTGCACTCAGTAATCCTTTTTAAAGCCCTGGTATTATAACAGAGCATTAATGAAAATAAATCTTAACACCTCCAAGTTAGACAATAGCATTCGCTTTCTTCCTAATGATTAATAAATTGATCCATGCCTGCTGGGGCGACACTTCCACAAATGGAAGAGTCAAACAGGTAATTATAGAACTCTGTCTTTCTAGTTCAGATGTGTCATCTAATTAGATAGCATTTTTTGTTTTGGCTAAAATTATCTCTCAGAAGAATGGTATCTGGTCCATGAGCTACATCTAAGATGCCTGTGCTCAGAGTTCCTTGATCTCTGAACCTCATGTTTTAATATTACTTACTTCTCTTGTCAGTTCTTCCTTCTACTAAATTCTCTCTGCCCTACAACCCCCTTTCCACCATACCTCTAACCATCCTTTAATGCATAGAAAAGAATAGCTTAATTATACCAAAAATAGATAATAGGGTTATCTGGACAGATGACCCTATTCTCCAGTTAATTCGAGGTTAAGTGGATCTTTGAGGGTTTTCACATCTTGTTGAAAATAGATTTATCCACTCTTTTATTTTTTCCTTGTAATGATTAAAGTTATTAAAGTAAAGATGAATTCTCCCTTTGCAGACCTATAACTACTGTAGGGGCACAAAGGAAAGGAGAGATTGGGTAGAATGCAACTGAGTCCATCCTTACCACGTAGTTTTTTTTCTTACTGACTTCTATATTAGCTTATTTTATTAGTGTTCTGTTTCTCTAAAAAGCCTGATGCTGCAAAAATTACTAAATGAGGGCTTCCCAGTGTTGATATTTTGGCTGACTGAATACTGTACCAACTGCCTTTGACTGTGTCCTGTCTCCAAAGTTCCTGGTAATGTAGGCCCAGAAGGCCAGTTTACCAAATAAGTTGTACGATGTAAAACTCTGAGGGACCACTAACACATTGGATTACAAAGTCAACGTTATAAAGATTGCAACAAGCTGAAAACATGAGCTGAAACAAACAAAATTACAGTGAAAAGGAATAAAAGAACATAGAGGTATTTAAGTTTAAAGTTTTTGTAATCCCAAAAAAAGATTGTCAATTGTTCAAATAGACAGCTGCCTCATTAGTTATTCATCTGACCTTTGGGTTTCCATTAATAACTCAATGTAGCCAGCAATGTGACAGAGCTCTTGCAAGTTTGAGGTGATTTGAGGCTGCATTACTAGAATTTTGATGGACTGAGGTAGGTAATAGTTCCACTGTACTTTCCTTATCAGTCCACATCTGAAATTGGTGGTCAGGCAGGTGGACAACAGTATCTGCTATTAAAAGAACCACATATTCTTACTCTTCTCGCTTTAGTGATTGGCATTTAATACAATTTTATAGTTTAGATTTCCATAGATATTTGTTCCAAACAGCTAGTCCTTTCCTAATATGATGTTCACTGAAAATACGTATTAGCATGCTTCGCCTCTAAATTGTGCTTTTCTTATTAAAAAAAACCCCAGATGTCTTATATTAGAAAAGCATGAGCTTTAACTAATATTAGTGTAACTAGTTTATTGAATATACTGAACTCAATGGAATACAACAGGAAATGTCTGTCTTATCCTTTCCCATCACTGTCTTCAGTTATGCTTGGTCCAGTCTCCCCTTCATGACCTTTGAGAAAATCTCAGGCAGATCTCAAAACTTCAAAGTTCAGTTTGAAAGTTTAGTGAGGTATGATGTAAAGTTCCAATTTCACATTCAGTTCAGAGCTTCTTCTCCCAAGCTTGGGCCTGCTTCCCATGGAATGAGGAGCCTCCCTAGGCGTGAGGGAGGGGCACAACCTGTGCTTCCTTCCTCTTTCCCCCTCATCCTGCTGATTCTGATTCCTACATGGTTGGAGGAGGAAAGGGGGATAGGAATGTAGGCAGTTGAATTGTAACCTCCAAAAAGATCTGTCCATATCCTAATTCCTGGAACTGTGATTGTGAATGTATTTGGAAACACGGATCTTTACAGAAGTAATGAAGTTAAATATCTTGAGTTGAGATTATCCTGGATCATCCAGGAGGGTCCTAAATATAGGGACTTATTATAAGAAACATAGATAAGAGAAGCTCACAGAGAAGAGGAAGAGGCAATGTGACTGTGGAGATCATTTGGACAGGTGCTGCCACAAGCCAACACACACCTGGAGTCATCAAAAGCTGAAAGAGGTGAGGAACAGATTGTCCCCTCGAGCTCTGAGAGAGAGAGAACAGCCCTTGAATGGCCTCCAGAATTGTGTGAAAATACATTTCTGATGTTTAAAGCCACCAAGTTTATAATAATTTGTTATAGCAGCCCTAGGAAATTAATTCAAGAGGCTAAAGGGCAAAAAACCTTTTCATTTAGATTGTGCTCTAGTTCTCTCATGGCTGCTGATGCCCTCTGTGGGCAAGTGTCCCAAAGCTGGCTATGTTGTTGGGTGCAAGAGCAGGTTTTCTTGGATGCCCTTGAAGGGGCCCAGCTTAGGAAAAGAGCTCCCTGGCTGGCCTCTTGTGACTCTTTGCTCAGGTTCCAGCTGGGGTGACAAGTTCCACAGCCTCTTACTGCTACAACTTCCTCCCCCAAACAGGCCCCCTCATGGGTGCAAGACCCTCAAACGACTCAGCTACTTTCTATGGTATTCCCTGGCTTTCAAGGATCTCCACTCGCCCTAGCCATTGTGAAGAGGAGGAGGTCACTCCACCATGAAACTGCTCTCTTTCCTCCCACAGTCACTGACTTCTCTAGTCCGCCTCTGCCTACAGAATCCCCTACCTCCAGGGCCATGGTTCAGCCTCTCTCATGAGCTGCCTAATGGCAGTCCATCCTGGTGCCCTCCCAAATTGGGCAGCTTGCTAAGCCTCTAGCCAGAGACTGAGACACCGGGTACCCTCTTAGAGCAGACCTCATCTCCATGTGTGACCCCCTTGGTGGATTCATTCTTTGTCTACACACTCTCCTCAGCCATGGGGTCTAGCCTTCTGCTCATGGCATGGTGGGGGTGAGAGTTGGAGGATCCCTTTGGCCACTCCTTAAAGCACTGGAGACCATGTCTGGTGGCTCCTTGGTTTCTTTATAGAATGTGGGGTACCACCTATTAACCTTAGCTTGCAGCTTTAGCTGAAATCCTGAGATAATAAGAAAAATCCCATTCAATATCCTGTCATATTCTATATATAGAATAGTAAGTAAGATTTTACAAATGCAAACATACTGTTCCAATTTGATAGCTTTTCTACTAACTCTCATTTATTTTAAATCCTTTCTTATTTTCTCTAGGATTTTTATCTTCTTGGCTTGGCTAGAGCTTGTCAGTTCTTGTGATTAGATAAAAAATTCTTAGAATCTATTAATTGCCATGAACTTTCTCTTTACGATAGCTGTAGTGCTCAGAATATGGGCTGTTTATCAATCCAGTCTCTCACATTCTTCTTATAAAGGAGAACATGTCCTTTTTAACAAGAGGCTTGATAAAAGCTGAAAAATAAGAGGATAAAAATATGGCTGCCAAGTGCAATCATCCTTTTTTAATGGTTTTCTTCCTGAAAGGAAGGGGTTTTCCCCCATTTCATTAGGTATCTCACCACTGCAGGCTTGCTGAGCCATGCTGCCTCTGGAAAACTTCTCAGGGAGCAAAGTTTCTATTCTTGGCAGCGTCACTGATATATTATAAAACCTAGATCCCTTCCAACTTTAGAATTATGTAATTTCATGTACCCTGTAATTAGGAGGAATTTTAGAAAGCTCAAATTCAATACTTCTGATTTGTGAAGAAACTCCATTCCTCTCCTCATCTCTGTCACGTATCTCTTGTTAAATGAAATGTTTTTAAAGATATGTGGCAGAGTATCTCGGCCATCTAAGAGCCTGGATTTGGATGGATATCTTCTGAATTACACAGCTTCCTCCAGAGGTCTGCCATGTGCCCGGAGCAGACAAACATCTTAAATGTGGCAGGGTAGTCAGGGATATCTATGGAGCATCTGGGTCCATCACTGGTTTACAGGGGGCCTTGGAGCCTCATGAAGAGGACGGAACTTGAGCCTCGTTACAACTGACTGACATGTATGTCTTCTAAACCTGGTGGGCCTACTGAAGCTTGAATGCAGAGATGGAGAGTCTCTCCCCTCCAGAAAAAAACATAGTAAACAAAAAATGTTTGCAGGATAGGCTAGCATTAGAAGCAGGCCCTGGAGAAAGCAGAAGTTCACAGTATGGTATGAGGTTGTCCTGGAATCCACTTTGGTCTGGTCTTTCCCCAGGACCATTTGCACGCCCCGATAAGAAAAGAGATATAATAACGGAATCTGTAGAGGCCCATGCCATTCTGCTGGGGACCTGCCCTCTTCTGAGAGGGTAGTAAATCTAAAGGGACCATGTTACAAGGAGTTCCTGACTTTTCTACCTTACCCTGCAACATCAGGAGACAAAGAGTAAGGAACCACAGAAATGCAGAGAGAGGTACTATAGAAACAGCAGAGTTTCAAGCAGCACCAGCTGGGAAGCAGCTATCCAAAGGGCTTCAGAAGTTACGGTGGCCAGGGCCACAAGAGGGAATCTGAGCTGAATTCCAGCAGTGCTGGGGGCTGAAAGAGGTGGCCACAGCCCCAGTGAGCAAAAGGGGAGCAGAGGAGCTACACCTGCAGCTCAGATTATGTAGAAAACTTGCCTCTCTGCTAGGTGGACTCCCAGATATGCACAAAATTGGGGTGAGCTGAGGTCCTGGTATTTGATAGGTGGTAGAGGTAGAACTAGTAAAGGCCAGTAGTGCAAGTAAACCTACCTGCAACATGAGATGAGTGGGGCCCAGGGCACCTTCACCTGACTTCCATTTTAATAGAACCTGACATTGTATCTAAACCTCTGTGTGTGTGGGTGTGTGTGTCTAAACCACATGCACTGTGATAATTTAAATATAATGAAACTCAATGAATATTCAGCCTCTACCTCTGGGCATTAACCTGCCTTAGAGAGATTTCACATTAAGCCTTTGAAGCCTGGGCCTTTGAAAATTCACTTAGGTGCATTTTAATCAATGTTTATTCAGCAATTATTACATGTCCAGAATTGTTTTGTGGGAATACAGAGGAGGTATTGCAATAGTAATATTTAATATTTACTAAAGATCTACTATGTGCTAGGCACTTAATCCTCACAACAGCCTTATAAGCTAAATACTATTATTGTTATCTTCATTTTATAGATAAGAAAACTGAACTTCAGAGAAATCAAGTAAATCCCCCAGGATCACTCAGCTAGTGAGTGGCAGAGTTGGGATCTAGACCCAGATATATCTGACTTTAAAGAGAAAGCTCTTAGCTACTATACAAAGAATATAAAATTATTTATTTGTTTGTTTGTTTTGAGACAGGGTCTTGCTCTGTCACCCAGGCTGCAGTGTGGTGGTGCGATCTTGGGTCCCTGCAACATCCATCTCCCAGGCTCAAGTGATCCTCCCACCTCAGCCTCCTGAATGGCTGGGACTACAGATGTATTTTTTGTAGAGATGGGGTTTTGCCCAGGCTGGTCTCAAACTCCTGAACTCAAGTGATCCGCCTGCCTCGGCCTCCCAAAGTGCTGGGATTACAGGTGTGAGCCACCATGCCCGGCCAGAACATGAAATTTATACTGGCAAAAATCAGAGCCGACAACCTTAAATGGCAACCTTGGTTTATAGCCTTGTGCAAATTAAAGTGTTAAATAACATGCTGCTGGAGCTCAGATCTCAAAATCTGCTTTGCAACAGCAGTGTCAAGCCTATAAAAAATACAAATAAATTAATAAAGTGTGTAGCTAATTACAATGCCTGAAAAGCAAAAAGATATCTCTCCACTCCATATCATCTGTATGCTGCTTAATCAGTCTCCAGTTTTTACCCTTTGTGAGTCAGTATTTTAGATTTGATACTAAACCCAAAATTCAAACTAAGGAGAACTAAATCCACCTGCTCTTAGAAGCGCAAGTATTCCTGAAAATAAGGTGCCTCTGGTGAACAATTGGTATGACCTGGAGGGAAAAACATTAGCTTTGTGGTCAAAATCTTTGCTCGGTTCCACAGCTGAGTGAATGCCTGCTCTGTGGGCTGCTTGATGACACAGATAACATCCATTACAATAACAAACTACACAAGCTGAAGCTCAAAACCTGTGAATACACAAAGGAAACAAATTACATCTCTTTGGGGGAATCCTCAGTGAATCAGGCCAAGGGATTAGAGGCTAAATGCAGACTGAGAGGGGGAGTCAAGTAGCTAAATCTGTGAGAAGGGAAAACAAAAACCAATTGAGGTGATGAAGACCTGAAGAGAACCCAAATGCACTGGGAACAGCCTGTCTTCATCTCACCAATTATATGCATAGAAAACACAGTTTAAAAACACTTAAATCAAAAATAACCTAAACTCTAGTAAGAATCCCAGGATTCCTCCAGATTACTGATGATTTTTGTCCCACCAAGAAGTGATTGTCAACGGGGAAAACTATTAATATTTTTGTTTCCCATTATGGAAGTGTGTCAGGACTGTTGCAAAGTTAATTAGGAAACTCAAGGATATGCTCATTACAGCTTAACAAGCTTGGAGCCCATGAAGGAGCTAGTGAAGCTGGTGACAGGGGTCAGCTGGTCCAGGGGATGCTGAATAGGCCAGATGGGCAAATCACACCGTAGACAAAAAGCTTTCCCCCTATCCCGCTGGGCCACCACCCTGACCTCCAAACAAACACTAAGGGCACAAATTTGTTCCCCCTTATCAGCTGCTTAGCTCAGCAGCTGCTGCCATGGCTTTCTGTTTCCGCATCTTGCCTTTTTCTAAAAGTTGCCTTTTTGTCTAACTTCTATGTGAGGCAGGAGGCGGCCAAGGAACCCAGGGCATAATGAAGAAATGGTGCGGTGGCCATCAGAGGACTGAGTTCTTGAATAGAGTGTTTCAGGAGGGGCAGAAAATAGATTTTTTAAAACAACTTCTGGGAAATGTGGAGGCCTGGAAAATACACAAAAAGCACTGGTTACTAGTTCTCTCCCTGGTCACTCTGATTGAGGATAATATTTCCTTCTTGGAACTCCTACTACGTGGTAGAAGTGGGGGCATGTCTAAAATGGATTGTAAATTGTGACTAAAGCAGCCATGAAAATAAGAGCTGGCCAGGCTAGGAACATAAGTGGGCCTTAAGAGTTAGCTTCAGACTAAATGAGAATCAGCCAGGGGTTCTGAGGAGTAATGCAGTCTATTGTGTCCGTCTCTCTGGAAGCAATTATGTTTGGTGCAACCACTACTTGAAATAGTTTATAAACAAACATTTCAAGGTGATTTTGTGATAACACTCTGCAGGGGTAACTGAACTCCGTGGACCACCTCTCTTAGGAATGTGGTTATTTAAAAGATATTTTCTTGTTAAAATTGGGTATTAAAAGTTATGACAATGCAACAGAAAAATAGAGAAATAGAATGTAATGCAACAGAGAAATAAGAAACGTGTTTTCTGCTACCCAACAAAATGGCCCTTTTATTTTTGCTTTTGATATTCTCAGAATGTCAGAGAACTGTTTATTCCTACTTAATAGAAAAACAGAAGTCAAGAAGCCAAAGTGTAGGACAGGGAAAGCGTGGCAGGGAGGTGGGGGGCGGGTCAAGAAGAGAGGGAGAATCAATTACCTTGGAAACAACTCCAAAGGAAGAGTCAGAAGGACAGGATGCAGAAGCTTCGTGGCCCCGTTGGCTCCTCCATGCCCTTTTTTAACTCAAGCCCCTTTTATGCCACAGTCCTCCCATATTTAGGTAATCAGACTCAATTCAGTAGGCATTGATTGCACACACCCTGTCCTAGGTGTTGGGTAGGATGAAAGGTTGAAGAGTGGTGATGAGGATGACGATTGGAGATCAGAGAACCACTGTTCATTGAGTGCTGGCCATGCAGCAGGACTGACCAAACACGAGCCCTTAGTGTCCTGGGACCACCATGGCACCTGAGCCTGGGTTTAAATCCCAGCCCACTTCAGGTGAGTTATTTAATTTTCCTGGATTTTGTTTATTTGTAAAATGAGGATAATAATGGTACCAATCTATAACAGATGGGTCCAGTTGAGGAGACAGAACCACACAAAGTATATCTCAACAAGAGGAAGTTAATATAAAGAACTGGTTTCCCAGGTGCTGCAGGGCTGGATGAGAAGAAAAGGAGTGCTGAGGCAATCACAGATGGTAACCGGAGCATGCAGGTTTCATCTCCAGGGTTGGAGGAACAAAGGGAAGTGGTTGCACCATCAGAAGCTGGACCTGAGGTGAAAAAGACTTGCTGCTAAGTCTGCGGAAGCCTGGGAAGCCTGATTCTAGGCTGTGAAAGGGGGCTGGAGACTGGGCCCAATGGCTGATGCCGGGTAAATGGCTGTTGCTGGGCGGATGCTGCAGGGAACCAACAGCGAGCAAACAGAAAGGAGAACATTTCCCCTCTCCAGCCCTCAGTCTCCCTTTAGTGCCCCCTATTGGCAGAAATGAACAAGAACCCTGCTGCCAAAGAATGGGTTTATAGGGCCCAAGCTTCAGCCATAAGCCAGAGTAGAAAAAGCTAGATCTGGAGCTGAGCAAAATGGCATGATAGCTCGTGAGGCTAAATGACTTAGCATTTATAAAGTGCTTAGAACAGCACCTGGCACGTAGGTGGTAAGTGTGTGCTATAATGCATTTTAAATAAATAAATAAATCCAGCAAAAAACAACGTGAGAAGTGATGTTAGGATCTCAGTTTTATCCATGAGGATGGTGAGGCTTAAAGAGGTCACATAAAATGCTCAAAGTCACTCACTGGTAGAGAGTCCAGACTATCTGGATTTAAAGGTGTTCACTTTTATGAGCCTCTTTGCACAATAGGAGAGATTTTCAAAAGTGCAATAAAAGTGAATAGGAGAGATAAAAATAGCAGAGTTTGTGGGCATCAGGGAGGGAGGGTAAGCTGCTGGTTGGGACTCTCGGAAGGCTCATTGGAGGAGGTAGTGTTTGAGTGGAATTGTAAAGGACAGACAGGGCTTCAACTGGCAGATGCTGGAAGCAGAGGAAACTGCTGAGCAAAGGCCCAGAGTTCAGGGCACATAAGCAGAGTGATGAGTATGCAGACCAGGAAGAAATAAATGATCCCCATAATTCTCCTTTGCTGCAAATAATAATAATAATGATAGAGTTGAAGTGTTTACAAATATTACTAGCAGCAATATGAATTTAAAGAGTTCTTTGGGGCAATCATGAACATTAAATGTTGTGCAGAATATTATGAATAAGTTTGTGAAGCAATGGGATTAACTGAAAAATAATGAATTTTATATTCACCTCCTTTTTAAAATCCATGTGTAAGGTCATTAACATCTGCTTTCAGAAGATAAGAGATCTTGTTTTAAGGTAGCTGACTGAGTTAAATATCTGACTTGAAGCCACTTTGTGCCCTTTTAACAATGTACCAAATTTAGTTTCAATTAATTCCACTCCTTGGAAGCTTATGCACAAATTTGAACCACAATTATATTTAATTCAAGAAACTGAGTTAATTCTAAGTGCCAGGCACTTTCCCAGGTACTAGAGATGCAAAGAATTATAAATGGTGGTTGTAGTCATCAAGGAATTCACAATCTAGTAGGGAAACAGGTAGATATTTAAATCTCTGTAATCAAAATGGAAAAGCAAAAGTATTAACTATACCTGGAATATGGAACTGTTGGCTGGAGGAGATGGAATGAGATTCCTTCTCTGCCATCCCAAGAAGCATCATTACAATGATGGCAGAAGTCAGTAAATGGGATATGAAAGGAGAGGGGCCAAGACAAATTATGGAGACCCATTAGTTCTATATAGTGCTGGACCAGATCACCAGATCACAAGCCAACTTCCTGGCTGGCTAAGGAAGTCAGAGTTGTATGGAGTTGGAAGAAGATCTGTAATGTTTCCGTGGTTCTGAACCTGGTCTCTGAAATCCTATATTCAGCTCTAAAAGTAAGGAAGTTGCCACAAAAGCAGAAATGGAAACCACACATGCCAATAAAAACAGCTCACAGTTTCTGATCACCCACTACGGGCTAAGCACTTCAACAGAAAATGAGTATTATATGTAGACTTCTAGTTAGTGGTCCCTAGGAACCATTCTCCCCTTCTTCCTTTTAGTAATAGACTCCCCACTGAACTTCAGTAGAGCACATACATGCCTTTCCTACTACAAACAATATTTTCCAGCCCTCCCTGTAGCTTGATATGAATGTGTGACTTAGTTTTTACCAATGGAATGTGAGTAGAAGTAATATATACAACTTTCATGTCACTTCCATAGAACAGATTTGCTTTGGCCGGGCACGGAGGTTCACGCCTGTAATCCCAGCACTTTGGGAGGCCGAGGCAGGAGGATTGCTTGAGCCCAGGAGTTCAAGAACAGCCTAAACAACACAGTGAGACCCTGTCCCAATTAAAAAAACAAATCGATTTGCTTTCCCTCTGTTTCCTTGTTCCCGCTTTCCACGGCTGGGATGCTAACATGGTGTTAGCGCTGTGTAGAGGCAGGCAACAGCTACAGAAGAGCCTGGCAGCAAAAGAGAAAACCTGGGTCCCTGGACAACTGTATGGAACTGAGAAGCCACCTCCTCTTGCTACTGCCTTCTATCACTGCTCCTGGTGGACCTGCCTTTAACCTTTTCTTTCCTGTCACCAAAGAACAAACACACACACAAAACAACATTGTAGAATTATGCCTGGGTTAAGAGAATATAGGCCACAGGTGAGGACATGTAAGAGACTTTTATATGTAAACTGTACAAGCTTTAGTGAATTGATGCTATAAAAATTATGTTTGCTTGTTTGGAAACCTTTGTTGTTTACATCCTGGTTTCAAATGACTAAAGTTACCTATTAAATATCCTCCAGGGGAGGGAAAGGTCATTGTATTCAGCAAGGGCAAACTGGTTCAACAATCAATTTCCAAATATTTGTGTGCACTAGATACCAAAGATGGAAACACACATGATCTCTGCCCCCCAAAGATGTTGACTGGTGGGAAGAAGTGCCAATATAAAAATAGTGTTGAAAGGATTTAGTTAATACTATTGGTTGCACACAATCACACATCTGACACAAACTGGTTTAAGGCAGAAAAAAAGATCATTTATAAGCTTATGTAAATATGCAGTCCAAGAGTAAAACTGACTTCAGGGATGTAAACCCTACTGGATGAGAATCTTTATGGATGGGGCCTGGAAAGCTATATTTTTGCCCCATCCTTATTTCCTACCAGGTAATTGTAATTCTGTTTTGGAAATAACTATTTTATGTAGATCATTCAAGTTGAAAATTAGATATTACACAGGGAGGAGAGAGACTGCAGGAGGAGACGATTATTCCTGAAGGGATGAGGGAATCCTGAACTCAGGCAGGAGCAGCCCTTAACACATTGTGCGCCATGATGTCTGCTTGGTACTTACAACGGGGCTAATGCTGGCACGGGGAGCTTTGAAGGGGTGTCAGCAGAGGACCGTGCCACCTGTCTGTCAGTAAGTCTAAGGGTTCACGATCCTTATGAAAGTGGCTGCCACTTCCCTTCACCTAACAACTATTTATTGTGCAACTACATACCAGGCAGTGAGCTAGGCAGTGAGGACACACAGGTTCACAGGCAAAGAGCCTCTCTTCATGAAGCTTACATTCTAGACAGGAGATAGTCAGTAAACAATCAGAAAAACAAGCGCGCTACTGACTGTGTTAAGTTCTCTAAAGAGAAAACCCCCTTCACTCTATAGTTCCTAGTGCAGGCTGACATTGAATGGGATAGAGGAAAGGCCTTCGAGTTGACAACTTAGTGGAGAACTGAGAGGTGGGAATGAAGCAGTGGTTTGGAAGGCTGGAGTATGAGCCTTCCAAGGAGAGGCAATAGCAAGTGCAAAGGCCCTGCAGTGGGAGGGAACCAAGTGGGGTGAAGACACAGGAAGGAGCAAGTATGGCCAGAGATCAGTGAGAAGGAAAGAGTAGAGTAGGATAAGTCTGAAGAAGCTGGCAAGAGCCAGTTTATGGGAAATCTCGTAGGCCCTGAAAGTTTGGATTTTATTCCACACACAACGAAGTGTTTGCTTTAAAAGGAATCTCCTGACTACTGTGTGGAGAAAGTATAAAATTAAGTTTGGGGCTAGATGGACCCCAAGATCCCTGTCTGGCCCCAGTAACCCATGGCAAGCTCCATGGGGTCCTCAGGAGTCCTCTTAGTAACCGTGGCTCCTATATCAACGACGCTTAATAGAAGTATCTGCAAAAACAGAAATGTTCTGTATCTGCATACAAGTGGCTCTTGAACTGGAAATGTGGCTAGCGTGACTGCAGAACTGGATGTTAAATTTTATTCTATATAGACTAATTTATTTACGTTTATATAGCCACACGTGGCGAATGGCTATTATATTGGACAGCACAAGGCAACACTGAGCACCGAATGCCTGAGGATTTCTACTCCAAATCCTGAAGGCACGTCCTTCCCCGAATGTTGGGAGAGTGCGAGGATATGCTGACCCCTAAAAGCAAATCCCCCTCTGTGCATTTAGTCTTGCCAAGATGGAGAGTCTCAGGCGGGCATTCTGAGCTGCTTCTTGTCACTGGGGAAAACCACGTGCACGCAGTGCTGAGGCGCCCCACGCGCGTCCTCAGGGGAAACCAGGCACTGAGAACAAAGGTTGTGGGACCGCTCTTTCAGGAACTCACCAGCTCTGCGAGCTCGCGGCCGCCAGCGCGGTCCACCCATTGGCGGGAGAGGACTCACAGACCGCAGCGCCTCACCCCGCCTGCTCCGCAGCGGGACCGCGTAGACCTCAGCTCCCCGAGCAGCGCAGGTGGGCCAGGGAAGGAGAGGACCGAGGCAAGCCACCACGCGGGATTAAGGGTTCGGGGACCCCTCGCCGCGCAGTCGCCTCTTTTTCACAGGGATGGGGGCAGGGGTGGCGCCGGCTGTCACCCGCACCGGATCTGCTTCCAGGGCTTGGTTTCGCTTTGCCTGGCTCTTGGCTAGGCCTGGCGCACTGCACGGAGCCGAGCAGGTGGCAGCCGAGGAGTGGCGGGGGCTGGAACATTTAACCCTTTGGGAGCCCCTGCCCTCTCCCAGAGGGCGCGTCCCCGGATCAGGCCCGGTGCCCCGCAGCGCGCGTGGGTCCTGGCTGGCTGGAAGGAGGCCCTGACCTTGCTTTCTCTCCCGTGCCAGGTCTGCACAAGGACCATGGGTGCCGCGCTGGGGACAGGCACGCGGCTGGCTCCCTGGCCGGGCCGGGCCTGCGGCGCCCTCCCGCGCTGGGCACCCACCGCGCCCGCCCAAGGCTGCCACTCCAAGCCTGGCCCGGCGCGCCCTGTGCCCCTGAAGAAGCGCGGATACGATGTCACCAGGAACCCTCATCTCAACAAGGTAATGGGCCAGAGGGCAGGACGGCCCGCGTTGCGATCCCGTGGCTGCCGGAAAATTGCGCCCCGCCCCCTGGACCCAGAAAGGATCCTCCCGGGCGCCCTTCCAGCGGTTTTTCTGTTTTTGCCTTGCAGGGGCTTGTTGTGACTTGGTTTGGCTTTCTTGTCCCTCCTCTCCCTTTTATGCGTGGAGAGAGGCGACCAGTAATGCAGGGAGCCTAATTTCTTCTGCAGTAACAACACAGACCAGGTTTAGATCCTCGCGGTCAGTCTGACCTGCGGTCAGCTCTCCCCTTGATGCTTACTAATTTTATTGGTCTTGGGCAGTTCATTTAACCTGCATGAGCCTAGGTTTCCTTATCTGTAAAAGAGATATAATTGTCTTAGGAATGTCGTGAGATCTAAAGAGAAAATGGGGGTAGAAAATGGGGGTACGTTACAACAGTGCCTGGTACCCAGTGGGAGAATAAATAAGGTTATGATTATTATTCTGAGAAAAAGATTAATTTGAGAGCAAGGATGGAAAAGTCTAGACTTATAGAAATTTTAGAGCTTGCAGGAGCATTAGAGATCCTAGTTTAAACCTCTTCTTTTACAAAAAACAAGACAAAGGATTTTGCCCAAGGTCACCAGCTAGTTAGTTCTGGCTCTGCCACTGGAATCCAGATCTCCAATGCTTTGGTCGAGTTCAACCCACCGCTAGCCCTTTTGTATTTGTTTTTGGGAATAGAGTTTAGTATCTTTGGTTCAGAGGACTGGGTGAGAGAAATAGAAGCAAGAGACAGATGTAGTCCTGTCTCCCCCTACCTCCTCAAATTAACTCACATATCTCATTTAAATTATCTGAGGCTCAATTTTCTCCAGCCTAAAATAGATATTATGATAGACCCACCATTTCTATCTCATTTGGTTATTGTGACAATAAAATGAATCACTGAATTTGAAATCATATTTTAAACTGTATAAAGTGCTGAATAACAATTACTGCAAAATAAAATTTTTTTTTATAATTGCTCTGACTCTGGATTGTGAAATTCAGGTGAGGCAATCTGTGTGGAAAAGATGTTTTTGAGAAGTAGGAACAACTATATAATGTGAAGTATTGTGACTGTTTCCTACAGAACTAATAGAAGCAGCTAAGGAAAAAAAATCAAAATCAACCTCTATCACACTGGACTCCTGCTCTTTCCAAAAGAAACCTTAAATTGTTTGGACGCTACCACTTTCCAAAGTGTTCAAGGTGTTTGTTATCACCTTGAATTACTTTGCTAGTAAGCGTTAGAAAATACAAACTGGCTTAAGCACACAAAGGCTCCTTCATCTAAAGAATCTAGAGGAAGGGTTGCAGGCAGGGCTTGAACCACAAGCCCAGATGGCATTGCTCAAGATGCAGATTCTCTCTGGCTCTCTACTCTGCCTCTCTGCAAGGTCAGTTTCATTCTCAAGCTCTATTCAGTGAAGTCTCTCACTTCGTTATTGCCACAGTCCTCCATCTCCTGTTCTCACACCACATCATCCAGGAATAGGAAGATACTTTTATTCTGGTAGCTCTTGGGGAAGAGAAAATACCCTTTCTCTGACGCCTCAGAAAGCAAATCCTTCTGCCTTATTGACTCTGATTAGATTCTCTCTTCCCATTCCCAAACCAAAACCAATCACCAGTAATTAAAGCCAGTCAAAGCCCACCCCTGGAGTTAAAATAGGGTTTAAGGTAGGGCCACCCACACCATCTGGCTTGGAATAAAGGGAATATAGATCCTCACAGTAAATGTGGATAGTGCCATCAGAAGGAGGAGGAATGGATGTAGAAAGCAAAACAATAAATTCCCACTACAGGCTCCAATCATTGTGAAAATAATTGCCTTAGAATTACTGGCATGTTACCAACCAGCATTTATTGCTTTGTTAAGTAGTTAAGAAAATGAAGGAAGATCTTTAAGCCTTTTTTTAAAACCTAGGTTTTGGTCCTCTGAAATCACTCTTGCCCCTGTCGTTTGCCTCTGATGTAAATTTTTTTCTCCCAAGTACCATAAATAAGTTGTTGATATGGTTTGGCTGTGTCGCCATACAAATCTCATCTTGAATTATAATCCCCACGTGTTGTGGAAGGAACCCTGTGGGAGGTAATTGAATCATGGGGTGGTTCCCCCGCATGCTGTTCTCGTGATAATGAATGAGTTCTCACGAGACCTGATGGTTTTATAAGTGCCTGACACATTTCCCCTGCTAGCGCTCATTCTCTCTCCTGCCACCCTCTGAAGAGGTGCCTTCGCCATGATTGTAAGTTTCTTGAGACCTTTCCAGCCATGTGGAACTGTGAGTCAATCAAACCTCTTTTCCTTATCAATTACCCAGTCTTGGGTATTTCTTCACAGCTGTGTAAGAACCAGACTAATACAGGTGTTATCCATAAATCTAAGGACCTGACCTTTCTATGATGTTAAACAACATCTTTTATATATTCCTGAAGTCAGTTGATGCTTGTCTGGGATAAGAAGGGTATCTAGAAGGAGGCTGACAGCCTGTTGGCCTCCCCTATTCACTCACCCTTGGGGACAGAAGGGGAGCAACAGAGGGAGTGCTTCCTGGGAGGTACTGTGAGTGCCCTTCTCTTCCCACTGGAGTGCCACCCTCTGGCTGTTCTGTTGTCCTCCAGTGCTCAGAGAGTCTCCATGGAAGGCTTGAGCCTTGGTACTTTCCATCAGCCAGGTGGGAAGATAGTGCTGTGGTTAAATAGAACAATGAGGTTGTTACTGAGGAAGCAAAATGGAAGTGCAGTTTTGAAAGAGTCTTCAGTGCTGTGCTTAGTGTTCAGGTCTGTGGGTGGATTTTTTTCTGTTAGAAGGAGAGCCCTTCCAGGCCAGGTAATGAGATTTGTCCACCTGTGTTTGGCATGGGGTAGTGCCTGAAAGATCTAGCTTAACATTAAATTCTTGGAATGTGTTCACTAGATTTGCAGCTCATTTTGACCGATTAGGAGTGGCATTTAAGTTGCAGCTGTATGACAGAGGGTGGTCAGGAGGTGGAATTATCTGAGAGAAGAGGTGCCGACCAGGGCAAGCATTGCTGCTATTGTGCATTCATTGGGTTCTGGTACCAGCTCCATCATGCTCTGGCCATGTGATCTGTGATGAATCTCATAAGCTCCTCTGCCCGTGTTACACTACTGCTTTGAGGATCACAGGAGACAGCCCCCATGTGGTAAATATTAGGTGATAATGAGGATGATTTCCATAATTGGGGTAGGAAGGCCCCTCAGAGATGATCTAGTCTGGAATTGTTCAGACTATGAGTTACAAACTATGAGACATGAAATTAGCTTAGTGGATCTACCAGTAATTTTTTTAAAGAAATGTATTAGAATGAAATAGAAAAATAGCAAATGCATTGAAGTTAATAAAGATGGATATTTTATCAGGTCAGCATGTAAAATGACTATTTTTACTGTGGATTGTAGTAACAAAAAGTTTTTGAAAATCATTGTTCTCATCCAACATTTTCATTTTCCAAAGAAAAGACAAGCCAAGGAAGAAGCCAAGCAGCTCCACAGAGATTATCATTGGTCATAGAAGTGGACAGAGGCAGCCTGCCTGCTGTATTTGAGTCTACTGAATAATGATGGCAATTCACAACTGCATAGACTGATTTAGGCATATTCCTGATGGTGACAGAATTGATACTAGATGATTCCAAGCTCCCTCCAGGAGTCTAGATTTTCTAAATGATGCAAATTAACTACTCATGAGCTTCTATTTTTCTTTTTAAAACTAATATTCTGCCTTTCTTCTAAAATTTATGTAATGACCTCTTCTATCGTCCATATGGATTTGGCAACAGAGTGAATCTTTGTTATATGACCCCTCTTTTACTCACATTAAATAGGCAACTATCAGCCCCACTTCACAGGGGTACCTTCATAGGAAGATGCCATCCCCATTCTATAACTGTAGCAACATGTTGATGGGCCATCAACATATTTCTGACCTCCATTTACCTACAGTGTCTTTTAGGAAGAGCCGTCCTATTCCCCACTTGCCAAACTAGATCTGAGTCCCCTACTATTGTCTTATCACACTGTTTCCTTCTGGCACTGAGCACACTACTACAATGGCTGGTTGGTTTGCCTTCCACACTAGACCATGAGGACAGAGACTCTGTCTTGTCACATGGCATTATCTCTGTCTGACTTGAAATGCTCAATAAATATTTGTTCTTTAAATGATTTCAATCATGTCATGGCCCCTTTCCTCTCAACTTCATTAATCTGAATGTCACTGCTTCACAGTTAGCCCAATGCTCTTGCTGCCTAAATAAATGCCTACATATGGCCCATTTGAAGGAAATGCACCTGCTTGACTCTCATCTTCCCAGACTTCAGGGCATTTAACTGAAGGGGTGCATTATTTCCCAGAACACACCAATCTTCCCCCTTTGATCCGTATGTGCTAGCAGTGATTTTTTTTTGCCATGAAATTCCACTGATCCTTCACCTGCTTCTCTGTAGTTTTTTGATCTCTTGAGCTTGATAGTCAGGGAAAGAATGAATGGAAAGTGTGCTTAGTCAAGTCACTGTGATTATGGACCAGGACATTTCACGTAGTGGGGCCTCAGAGACTGCAAGGCACCACGGGTGATGGCCTTCCCAGGTGGACTTGATACATTTAGAGCAGTAAACCTGCAAAGGCTTGATGGACAGTGCTGCAGTGTTGGCTGTACATCTGAGACTGCACAGATTTCAGCTGAATCCCTTCTGTATTCAATTATGATTTATTAGGCTTCCACACAGCTAGGATTTGCCTTTGAATAAAGTATATGATTTTGTTCTCTGCTAGCTTAGAACTTGATCTTGTCTTCTTTGGATGAGGGGAGGTTTTTACTATGGATTTGGCTCATCAATCAGGAGATGTTAAGTGTGTTGTATGGATAATTAGAAGTTTATTGGTGATGCTGGAAGGCAGATTACATAATATATCTTCTAGAGACCTCTGCTTCAGGTATGATGTAGAATTGTGCCTCCTAGTTGAGAGAAACAGTGGATTATTGTGTAAATATTAGCTCCATAAGTGGCAATTTACTCTAGATTTGAGCTTGTACAAAGACTCAGTGCATTGAAGCTCAAATACTGTTCAGATATGTTGGAACCAACTAGCAGAGGCAGGTTGAAATCAAACTTTTCTCTGTTGAATACTGTCCTAGCTTCACAGGATTACTAAGTATTGGTATTGGGGCTTTGTTTTTAGAACAGCTCAAAGAATGTTTATTAGTTGCTACAGGTTAGGCAATGATAACAATGTGAACCCCAGATACAGAGGCTTAAACAAGATAGAAGTATATTTCTCTATTAGGAACAAGTCTGGGCAAGCAATCATGAGTTGATGCGTGGTTTGACTTTGTTTCTCTGCCATCCAGTATGCATTTTATATTTCAAAGTCCAGGATGACAGGTCTTACCTCTGCTATCAATTCCACGCAGAAGCCAATTGGGAAGGGGAAATCCCTTTTAAGGGCACAACTTGGAAGTTATAAATATCACTTCTACTTACATTCAGTTGGCCAGAAGTTGGTCATATGCTACATTTAGCTGCAAGAGAACATGGAAAATGTAATCTTTGGCTGGGCACCCGTGTATTCAGCTAAAAATTCTACATTATTAAATAAAGGGAAATTGGAAATTGAAGATACTACCACAAAATGTTGATATGAAGCTTTCATTGTTTCACTCTGTCAATTTTACCCCAGCCTTTAAAAATTTATCTGTTTCTCTATATCCCCACTACCATCAGCCTTTTTCACTCCTTTGCCATCTCATATCTAGATTATGCAAGAACCTCTGAATTAATCTCCCAATTTCCAGTCTTCTTCAGTCTTCAGTCTTCTCCTCTAGATGTTTAGATCTTGGTCCTATCCTTGACCACTCTCTTTCTTTCAGACCCCTTATGGAATCCACCAGAAAATCCTGTTGCCCTGTCTTCAGACTAAATCTGGAATCCAGCCCCTGTTCACCATGGGTCACCACTGATTGAAGCCTCCAGCATCTCTCTGCTTAATGCCTGCAGCAGCCTCCTGGCTGGTCTCCTCTTTCCCTTTAGTGCCTCTCATTTATTCTCAACACAATGGCCAGGGTGATTTTTTTTTAAACTAAGTTTCAACATGTCACTCTTTGCTTAAAACCTGGCCACATCCAAGTCTTCATGATGCCTTTCACATTGATGTTCTCTAACTTCATCTCTTGCTACTCTTCTCTGCTTCACTCACTGCCCCAACCCCATTGGCCTCCTCAGTCAGTTGTGCTCCTACCTAGACTTTGCACTGACTGATCCTCCTTCCTAGAGCACACCACCCCTCCATAGCCACATAGTTAACTCCCTCCCTTTTTCAAAGTTTCTCACTTTCTCAATGATAGCTGCTTTGACCGACACATGTGAAGTCATGAACAGTCCTTTCAACCTTCTTGCTCCCCCTACGCATCCTGCTTTCCCCCATAGTATTTGACACTTCCTCATACGCTATCTAACTGCTTACTTAGTATGTCTATTGCTTATTGTCTGTTCACTTAAGATCCACTTAGGCAGGGACTTTGTCTATTTGTTCATTGATGTATCACAGGTACTTAGTTGGTGCTCGTAAGCAGTTAGTGAATGAGCAAGTCATTCAAAGAGACATCTGCTAAGGCTCCCTCCTCTCATCTCTTCCCTTCACCCTGCCTTTTGCCAAGGCCCCTTCTTTCACCCTGGTGACTCTCATCCCCCAGTGTCCTCATCTGTGGCGTTGACATGCCCATCTGGAGTGTGTATACATCTTACATCAGCCCTTTGGGTGCCCAGAGGCCCACTACAGAATGAAGTGCTGGAGGAGCACAGCACAGAGATATTAACTGTTTATCTCCAGCTTTAAGCAGAGCCCAGGGAAGAAGGAGCTCCTATTCAGAAGACACAGGTGGTGCCTTGGAACCAGAGGTGGACAAGGACAATTCTTGAGCCCACGGAAAACACAAAAGGAGATGTTTAGGGAATAGACCAGAGGTAGGAGACCCCAGCATCTGTCAGCATCTCCACTGGAACTCCCACCCTCCACTCTGAGTCCTTGGAGACTTCATCCCTGCTCGGAATTTCTGTATTTCCACTGTTCTGTAGGACCCCTATAAAAGTCAAAGGAAACCACTCAGAGCCTCCGCTCCCAAGGGTCTGAAAATCAAGGAAATACGGAATGGGGTGCCCAGAATGCAAGAGGGAGATTTGCTGTTCCTGGAACCTGAAGATGATACTCATAGTGTTTTCTCATAGGCATGTTGTAAATAATTGAATCATCCTCCAAGGAAAGTATATCGTGTTAAGTAAGCATTTGTGTAATCATTATTAAGACTTTAGAAACATTGGCTTATGTTAATGAATGCTTAATTCAAATTGCAAAATAGTAAGTAGACTGTATACTCATGAATGTTATTGTAAAAAGATATAAATATTAAAGGGCTTGGAATTAAAGTGTGAATATGATTGTGTTATGTCAGTGAGATTATGGGAGATTTATTTCCTCTTTATGTACTTTTCCTTTAATGTTCCATTTTTTTTTTCAATTTTAGGTTACAGTTTCTGTTGGGAATTGTTTCTAGAGCCAAGTAAATAATACTCAGACCAACTTTGGGAAGCTGGCCCATCTGTAGCATATAGGTGGAGATCCCTCTGAAGTCGTCTCCTTTCAAGCTTTTATTGTTGGTTATCTTCTAGAGGCAATAAAGTAATAACAAAATATTAACAGAGGAGCCTGCTGTCTGTTCTAAAAGCAGTTGTAAACAGCAATATCTAGATTACATCAGCAGCAGCGCTGAAGGGTAAATCCCATACAGAAATATGTGTTTTGCCCAGACCTGGGCCAACTGACATCTTAAGTCAGTCTAAGTCTGGGCTCCATATATGGCGTTTTTTTGGACACTTTTTCAGGCTCATCTCTAGTCTCCCTGTTTCCAATTTTTCTTGGCCTTTGTGGACCCTGAGGTTTATGGCCTTATTTTACTTCACATTTTTGTCATTTCTACCAAAGGTTTCTTTTTATCATCTACTCTCTTCTTTCCAAATGTCAGTATTATAGTGAGAGGGGGGAAAAAAGCCCTTTTCATTTCTATGGCCATTGCAAAAGGATCACTAATGTGCAGCACTTTTGTTTGCAAAGACATGGATTACAGTCAGTTTCAAAAACCTTCACTTTGATGTGTAGAAAGTATATCGGGAAATCCTTTGGGGGTGGTATCCGACTGCCTCTCTGATGCAGAGCACAAAAGATGCTCTATGATTGTGAGGAAAATGTGATGGATATCCTACAGTTGGGGGTGCCGAGGTCAGTGGTTAAAAGCATGCATTCATTTTGTATCTGAAAGGTTGCCATGCAGCCCAGTTAAAACACAATTCCTACCAAAAGGACACAGTAAAGAGTAAAATGCACCTGTCATTTGAGGAGAGGGATTTTTGATAGAAAGATCCACAGCTTTTGAGAAACTTGAATAAGAGAAAGCCAAAGCTGCATTGGCTTTCTAAAAGTGATTCTTGAAAACTAGAGGGATTTTAGAAGATACAGTTGAATGATCAGCAACTTGAGATTATTATATTTTAAAAGCATTTTGTCTTGATTCTGTGTCATCTTTTGGTAGTGAGCTACATGAAGCCCATTACTTAATTGGTCCTGAAACATCTTCCTCTGTAGTGTGGAATTCTGGAGAAGGCAGTCTCTGTTGATCGCTTTGTTTTGTTCTATTTTGCTTTGCTCTTTCAGAAAACTGAAGGAGGGAGTCTACATCTCTACAAATTGGCATAGCTTCTGAGTTATGAGGCTGCCCAGGGACTTCCCAACAGGAGAGGGATTGCCAAGTGTACAGTGGAGCTAGGGTTCCAGTCAAAATAGACATTCTGCATTCTTCTTTCTCTGGTTTTGAAAGAGGTGATGAAGATTCCAATGGAGATTCCTATTATACTGAGTTTTCTTTGGTAACGTTATGGAGGGAAGTCAAGTAATAACAGCTAATGTTTTTAGGACATGCAGTGTGCTAGGAATTGTTCTAAGTAGTTTATATATGTTAACCCATTTAATACAATATCACAACATTTTGAGGTAGACACTGTTATTATATTATTCCTGTTTTAAATTTTATTTTCATTTTTATTTTTTTAGAGACAGGGTCTTACTCTGTCACCCAGGCTGGAGTACAGTGGCACAATCATAGTTCACTGCAGCCTTGAACTCTTGGGCTCAAGTGATCCTCCCACCTCAGCCACCCAAGTAGCTGGGACTACAGGGGCAAGCTACCTTGCACAGCTAAATTTTAAAAAAAATTAATTTTCTGTAGAGACAAGATCTTGTTATGTTGGCCAGGCTGGTCTTGAACTCCTGGCCTCAAGTGATCCTCCCACCTCAGCCTCTCAGACACTGTTATTGTTCTTATATGACAGATGAGAAAACCGAGGCATAAGGTTAGCTAACTTGCCCTAGGTCATACAACTCATAGTGGCAGAACTGAGTCTTGAACTCAGGCCACCTGATTTTAGGGCTTATCCCCTACACTGTACTAACACTTCTAGTGTGCAGGTTCCCTCTTATCTGGGACTAGTGCATGAAGTCTGATGTGCTGTGGCCTTTCCAGAGAAATAACTAGTGTATTCCCTGTTCCCTACTGTGGACTTCTGATTAGCTTTTTTCACTTCCACTGGCTCTGTTAGAATTGTAGATTCTTAGAGCTGGAGAGAACTTTAAAGATCACTGGATGCCTTTTTCTCTCCCTTTAACTTTGTGTAATTCTCCCAAGACTCATTTGTTGGTTTAATTTATTCAATAGTCATTTTCTGAGTTCCTGTTTAGTTTTAGGCAGTGGAGACACCGTGGTCAATACAATACAATACAATACAATACAATACTCTGCCTTGAAGGAGCTTATAGTGTAAGAGGGGTGCAAGTGAGGACCAGTTAGTAAGGGGCAATTCTAATTCAGTGGTTAGATGTAACGAGAGGTGCATTCATACAAGTGTTATGGAAGCACGGAAGAGAGGTGCAGAAACACTTCCAATGGCAGTGTTGGCAAGGCTGACACCTGTGGAAGTGTCAGAGGTGGTAGATGAAGATGGTGGAGGAGAAGCTATTTAGGTCAGATAATGAGAGAGAATGGCATTGTCTCTGAGTATAGTCACCCATTGCTTTTGTAGCTCTATGTGCAGAAATTGAGCAATAGACATGTACCCTGTAAGAGACCTCATCCTCAGAAAGCTAAATAATATCATATTTCTAATTCTACAAATAGAATTAAAGACATCTCTCCAGTACTTTGACATGCTCTTTGGTTTTGTTCTTTCCCTCACTTTTGTGTTGCACAATGCCTGGGTGCCCCATCCACACCGGATCCACTTAAAAACTTTGGCATGCTTCAGGGTTCAGCATCTCCAGGGTCACCTCTGCTATGATGCCCTCCTCGATAACACCACATGGCAGTAATTCATTCATCCTCTACATTTCTTTGGCATGTAGCATTTGTAGTAGTCATGGCTCTTTCCACATTTGGCCTTAGTGTACATTTATTAGCACATGTATCGCCATCATGTGCATGTGTTTTCTTCAGATCCGGGAGACTGTCGTGGGCATCTCATAGCCAGCATGCAATGCCTTCCTGATAGTGTAACCTCAGTAAAAATTAGTTACATGAATTACCTCTACATTCCCTTCTCCTTGATGTATCAGAAACTATATGGTGAAGACTGATGATACATCAGCCCCATCTGTCAGCTCTTTTGAAAAGATGGTGAAAATCTTGACCTGACCCTCTTTTAGATCACTCTATGGGGACTGGAGAATTTTGAAAGCCACAAAAAATCTTTTATTTCATCATACAAATTTTGGAAACACATTTCTTTAAGAGAGTTTTCTGCTCTGATGCTGTGCCAGGTGCACTTCCTCTAAAGAATAGCATCTTTTGTGATGAGATTATCAATTCTCATCCGTGGGCTGCTTTAAAGACATTAAATTTAGACCTGTTCTAACTTGGAACAGGTTAGAGGATTTGGGGAGTAAAGGAAAGTAGTCAGCTAGAATCAATTTTGTGTGACACCCTCAAGGGGCATAGCCTGTGACCAGGTATTAGGCAGCAGAGCTCAAAGGCTAAAAATCGAGGGAATTACACTCAGAACAATCTAAGATTCCAATCCCATCTCTGCCATTCACTAGATATGGGATATTTCTCAGAACCTCCATTTCCTTGTCTGTGAAAGGGATGACAATAAAACATATCTACTTGACAAGTTGCTATAATGATTAAGTGAAGTAATGTATGTAAAGCAGATGGTAAGTGTCCAATTAGTTCTTGATTAATCCACATCCTAAAGCTTCTGTTGCATTCCTAACACATTGTGAAGCCCTGTGTGGGCTGCAGAAGTCACAGATGTGATAGAGTTTAGATCTGGTACATGCCCCCTGAAAGCATCCAGTCCGGAAGGAGAGGGGAAGACTGAAGGATCAAACTCATTTTCGATGGCCATGGGCTACATCTAATTTTGGCAGACTTGACAGGAGAAGAGTGAGTCAGAGAACAGGCATACTGGATGGAGACTTTAGTGATGATTTCCTAGTACTGGATAGAGCTTAAGCCTGGATAATCTAGACATTTGCCTGAGAGAAGCTTAAATTAAAATGTCACTAGCAGCAGAAATTCAAGTGTCATTTAAAGAGCTAGTAGTTCTGGAAGTTGAAGCTGGTGTTGAAGATAGTGGACATCATCAGTAGTCTCAGGATTTTGTCCCAACATTTTGGTATATTCTAACCAAGGTTTAAAAACTAACTTAAAAAAAAAATAGATCCAGCCAAATTTGGATCTATCTATCGATCGATTGGTCCATCCATCCATTCAGCTATCATCTATGTCTCTATCTACCTTCCTGCCTGTCACCATTATAACGCTCCCAGTCTCATGAGATTCTGATAGTGAGACAGCAAGTTAAGAGAATGTCTACCATGGGAATTTAGGATAAAAGTTAAAATGTTGTTTCATAGCCAGCTAAATAGGATATGGCTGGGCCAACTTCACCCAGCTAGCAGTTAGACTGGGCAGGAAGTTTTAAAATAGTCTCCATCCACACTGCCACGGGTAGTTAATAAATACTTGCATACACAATGTGAACCAAACTTTTCTCCTCTGTTGGAACACAAGATGATCATCCCCCCAGAAGACAAAGAGGTCATCTTGACTAGCATTTAGGCTTTGGGCAGATAATATCCTAGCATTTTATCACTAGTCTACATAAGTTTTCAGAGGCCCTGAGGGGTTGATGTCCTGTCCAGGAAGTAAGTGGTGAAGGGGAACTCCCTCCTTGAGTGATGTCTGTCTCTTCTACCTACCATCTTTGAAAGGTAGCTCTTTGCCTGCCATCTTGAAATAGGGTCTTGAATCAGCCTCAGTCAACTTAGGCAGAGGGCTTTTGAGTCTCTCCATAAAAAAACTTGAATATTAAAACAATGCAGATGAAGTGCTTTAATATTAAACAACGTTGTGTGTTGCAAACCTAAGCATCTGTTGAGGTAGCTCCTGCTGTCGCTCCTGTGTGTCCGTTTCTGATGACTGTGTGAGTTCCCAGTTGCCACCCTCCTTTTGAATTTTATGTATTTCTTTGCAGTAACATGATCTTGAAAACATTCCACAAACTGACAGAGAGCTTAGCCTTCATGTCATACTCTCCTTTCTTATCTCTTTTATTTTTGGTCTATTCTAGGCAGTAGATTTTTTTTTGACTGGTAAAATCACTTGAGGTCACAAGGACAGTGAATAGCAATGCAGTTGCTGTTGATGAAACAGGAGTAGAGATGGTTGGTGTAGAGAAAAACCTATTAATAGCCATTTTTAGAAACAGACTTTTAAATCCACCCATCAGAGCTGAAAGATTTCCCCTGTTCTCACACTCCCAGAGCTGGCAGCAGCTTCTCCTCACGTCTGAGGAGACTAGCCATGCTTGTGGGAGATGATGGCATGGGTGCCAGTGGGGCAGCTGGCCAGGTGGTGCCAGGAGTGAGGGCCTGCCAAGCAGAGGGGCAGTCCTGCCTCTGGTAACTGGCTTTGACTGCAGGACTGGAGGGTCCAAGCATCCTCAGCCACTCTCTTGTTAACTGAGCTATTCAATGTTCTGTGATCTACTACTGTCAACTGGACAGAGTCAGCTGCCTCCTCTGGGGCTCAAAATTACTGGCACAATCACATTAAAAATAATAACAATCACTTATATAATGCCTACTGTGCCAGTTACTCTTACAGGTGTGTTACATATATTATTTACAAGCAGAGGAAAAATTGCAGGCTGAGTGCAGTGGCTCACACCTATAATCCCAGCATTTTGAGAGGCTGAGGCAGGTGGATCACTTGACCTCAGGAGTTCGAGACCAGGCTGGACAACATGATGAAACCCCATCTCTACTAAAAATACAAAAATTAGCTGGGCTGGTGACGCATGCCTGTAATCCTAGCTACTCGGGTGGCTGAGGCAGGACAAATGCTTGAACTCGGGAGGCGGAGGTTGCAGTACGCCAAGATCGCGCCCTGCACTCCAGCCAGGGCGACAGCATGAGATTGTCTCAAAAAAAAAAAAAAAAAAAAAAAACTGTGAAGAAGGTAAACTTCGCCTATATCTCTCCCATCTCCTGTTTTCATGGCCTCTTCTTCCTTAAAGACCGCCTCATATATGAGGCATATCCTGAGGTTTTTCATGGTACCCCTAAGATGCCGAGGGTTGCCAACCTAAGAAGAGCTATTCATCTTACATTATCCTGCTTCCTGTCCTAGAACTTATGTCTTCTTTACTTGCATCCCTGAATCCCTGTCCATCCATCCATCCACCCAATGTTTACTGAGCACCTGCTATCTTCTAGGCACTGTGAGGTATTGAGAATAACATCATAAGCTTGCCAGCTATGATTCTTCTTATTACTGAGTGTACAATCTAGTGAGAAAGACATATAATAAATAAGTGAACGAACAACATTATAAAGATGGTTATTATTTTTTTTCTAAAGGAAAATGATACCTCAGGAGTCTTTCTTCTAGTTTGGTCACAAGTTAATACCATAGCAAGCATGTAATTGTGAACTGCAGGGCTGCATTATCTTTTTTTTATTATTATACTGAAGTTCTGGGATACACATGCAGAATGTGCACGTTTATTAGATAGGTATAAACGTGCCATGGTGGTTTGCTGCACCCATCAACCCATCATTTACATTAGCTATTTCTGGTAATGCTATCCCTCCCCTTGCCCCCCACCCCCTCTTACAGGCCCCAATGTATGATGTTCCCCTCCTTGTGTCCATGTGTTCTCATTGTTCAACTCCCACTTATGAATGAGAACATGTGGTGTTTGGTTTGCTGTTCCTGTGTTAGTTTGCTGAGAATGATGGCTTCCAGCTTCATCCATGTCCCTGCAAAGGACACAATCTCATTCTTTTTTAGGCTGCATAGTATTCCATGGTGTATATGTGCCACATGTTCTGTATCCAGCCTATCATTGATGGGCATTTGGGTTGGTTCCAAGTCTTTGCTATTGTGAATAGTGCTGCAATAAACATACATGTGCATGTGTCTTTATAGCAGAATGATTTATAATCCTTTGAGTATATACCCAGTAATGGGATTGCTGGGTCAAACGGTATTTCTAATTCTAGATCCTTGAGGAATCCCCACACTGTCTTCCACAATGGTTAAATTAATTTGCACTCCCACCAACAGTATAAAAGCGTTCCTATTTCTCCACATCCTCTCCAGCATCTGTTGTTTCCTGACTTTCTAATGATTGCCATTCTAACTGGCATGAGATGATACCTCATTGTAGTTTTACTTTGCATTGCTCTAATGACCACTGATCATGAGCTTTTTTTTTTTTCATATGTTTATCAGCCGCATTAGTGTCTTCTTTTGAGAAGTGTCTGTTCATATCCTTTACCCACTTTTTGATGGGGTTATTTGCTTTTCTCTTGTAAATTTTTTTTATTATTATACTTTAAGTTTTAGGGTACATGTGCACAACGTGCAGGTTTGTTACATGTGTATACATGTGCCATGTTGGTGTGCTGCACCCATTAACTCGTCATTTAACATTAGGTATATCCCCTAATGCTATCCCTCCCCCCACCCCAAAACAGGCCTTGGTGTGTGATGTTCCCCTTCTTGTGTCCATGTGTTCTCATTGTTCAGTTCCCACCTATGACTGAGAACATGAAGTGTTTGGTTTTTTGTCCTTGCGATAGTTTGCTGAGAATGATGGTTCCCAGTTTCATCTATGTCCCTATAAAGGACATGAACTCATCATTTTTTATGGCTGCATAGTATTCCATGGTGTATATGTGCCACATTTTCTTAATCCAGTCTATCATTGTTGGACATTTGGGTTGGTTTCAAGTCTTTGCTATTGTGAATAGTGCCACAATAAACATACGTGTGCATGTGTCTTTATAGCAGCATGATTTATAATCTTTTGGGTATATATCCAGTAATGGGATGGCTGGGTCAAATGGTATTTCTAGTTCTAGATCCCTGAGGAATGGCCACACTGACTTCCACAATGGTTGAACTAGTTTACAGTCCCACCAACAGTGTAAAATTGCTCCTATTTCTCCACATCCTCTCCAGCACCTGTTGTTTCCTGACTTTTTAATGATTGCCATTCTAACTGGTGTGAGATGGTATCTCATTGTGGTTTTGATTTGCATTTCTCTGATGGCCAGTGATGGTGAGCATTTTTTCATGTGTCTTTTGGCTGCATAAATGTCTTCTTTTCAGAAGTGTCTGTTCATGTCCTTGGCCCATTTTTTGATGGGGTTGTTTGTTTTTTTCTTGTAAATTTGTTTGAGTTCATTGTAGATTCCAGATATTAGCCTTTGTCAGATGAGTAGGTTGCGAAAATTTTCTCCCATTTTGTAGGTTGCCTGTTCACTCTGATGGTAGTTTCTTTTGCTGTGCAGAAGCTCTTTAGTTTAATTAGATTCAATTTGTCAATTTTGGCTTTTGTTGCCACTGCTTTTGGTGTTTTAGACATGAAGTCCTTGCCCATGCCTATGTCCTGAATGGTAATGCCTAGGTTTTCTTCTAGGGTTTTTATGGTTTTAGGTCTAACGTTTAAGTCTTTAATCCATCTTGAATTAATTTTTGTATAGGGTATAAGGAAGCGATTCAGTTTCAGCTTTCTACATATGGCTAGCCAGTTTTCCCAGCACCATTTATTAAATAGGGAATCCTTTCCCCATTGCTTGTTTTTCTCAGGTTTGTCAAAGATCAGATAATTGTAGATGTGTGGTGTTATTTCTGAGGGCTCTGTTCTGTTCCATTGATCTATATCTCTCTTTTGGTACCAGTACCATGCTGTTTTGGTTACTGTATCCTTGTAGTATAGTTTGAAGTCAGGTAGTGTGATGCCTCCAGCTTTGTTCTTTTGGCTTAGGATTGACTTGGCAATGCGGGCTCTTTTTTGGTTCCATATGAACTTTAAAGTAGTTTTTTCCAATTCTGTGAAGAAAGTCATTGGTAGCTTGATGCGGATAGCATTGAATCTATAAATTACCTTGGACAGTATGGCCATTTTCACGATATTGATTCTTCCTACCCATGAGCATAGAATCTTCTTCCATTTGTTTGTATCCTCTTTTATTTCATTGAGAAGTGGTTTGTAGTTCTCCTTGAAGAGGTCTTTCACGTCCCTTGTAAGTTGGATTCCTAGGTATTTTATTCTCTTTGAAGCAATTGTGAATGGGAGTTCACTCATGATTTGGCTCTCTGTTTGTCTGTTATTTGTGTATAAGAATGCTTGTGATTTTTGCACATTGATTTTGTATCCTGAGACTTTGCTGAAGTTGCTTATCAGCTTAAGGAGATTTTGGGCTGAGACGATGGGGTTTTCTAGATATACAATCATGTCATCTGCAAACAGGGACAATTTGACTTCCTCTTTTCCTAATTGAATGACCTTTATTTCCTTCTCCTGCCTGATTGCCCTGGCCAGAACTTCCAACACTATGTTGAATAGGAGTGGTGAGAGAGGGCATCCCTGTCTTGTGCCAGTTTTCAAAGGGAATGCTTCCAGTTTTTGCCCATTCAGTATGATATTGGCTGTGGGTTTGTCATAGACAGCTCTTATTATTTTGAGATATGTCCCATCAATACCTAATATATTGAGAGTTTTCAGCATGAAGGGTTGTTGAATTTTGTCAAAGGCCTTTTCTGCATCTATTGAGATAATCATGTGGTTTTTGTCACTGGTTCTGTTTATATGCTGGATTACGTTTATTGATTTGCATATGTTGAACCAGCCTTGCATCCCAGGGGTGAAGCCCACTTGATCATGGTGGATAAGCTTTTTGATGTGCTGCTGGATTCAGTTTGCCAGTATTTTATTGAGGATTTTTGCATGGATGTTCATCAAAGATATTGGTCTAAAATTGTCTTTTTTGGTTGTGTCTCTGCCTGGCTTTGGTATCAGGATGATGCTGGCCTCATAAAATGAGTTAGGGAGGATTCCCTCATTTTCTATTGATTGGAATAGTTTCAGGAGGAATGGTACCAGCTCCTCCTTGTATCTCTGGTAGAATTCGGCTGTGAATCCATCTGGTCCTGGATTTTTTTTGGTTGGTAAGCTATTAATTATTGCCTCAATTTCAGCTCCTGTTATTGGTCTATTCAGAGATTCAAATTCTTCCTGGTTTAGTCTTAGGAGGGTGTATGTGTCGAGGAATTTATCCATTTCTTCTAGATTTTCTAGTTTATTTGCATAGAGGTGTTTATAGTATTCTCTGATGGCAGTTTGTATTTCTGTGGGATTGGTGGTGATATACCCTTTATCATTTTTTATTGCCTCTACTTGATTCTTCTCTCTTTTCTTCTTTATTAGTCTTGCTAGCGGTCTATCAATTTTGTTGATCTTTTCATAAAAACAGCTCCTGGATTCATTGATTTTTTGAAGGGTTTTTTGTGTCGCTCTCTCCTTCAGTTCAGCTCTGATCTTAGTTATTTCTTGCCTTCTGCTAGCTTTTGAATGTGTTTGCTCTTGCTTCTCTAGTTCTTTTAATTGTGATGTTAGGGTGTCAATTGTAGATCTTTCTTGCTTTCTCTTGTGGGCATTTAGTGCTATAAACTTCCCTCTACGCACTACTTTGAACGTGTCCCAGAGATTCTGGTATGTTGTGTCTTTGTTCTCATTGGTTTCAAAGAACATCTTTATTTCTGCCTTCATTTTGTTATTTACCCAGTAGTCACTCAGGAGCAGGTTGTTCAGTTTCCATGTAGTTGAGCGGTTTTGAGAGAGTTTCTTAATCCTGAGTTCTAGTTTGATTGCACTGTGGTCTGAGAGACAGTTTGTTATAATTTTTTTTCTTTTACATTTGCTGAGGAGTGCTTTACTTCCAACTATGTGGTCAATTTTGGAATAGGCGTGGTGTGGTGCTGAAAATAATGTATAATCTGTTGATTTGGGGTGGAGAGTTCTGTAGATATCTATTAGGTCTGCTTGGTGTAGAGCTGAGTTCAATTCCTGGGTATCCTTGTTAACTTTCTGTCTCGTTGATCTGTCTAATGTTGACAGTGGGGTGTTAAAGTCTCCCATTATTATTGTGTGGGAGTCTAAGTCTCTTTATAGGTCTCTAAGGACTTGCTTTATGAATCTGGGTGCTCCTGTATTGGGTGCATATATACTTAGGATAGTTAGCTCTTCTTGTTTAATTGATCCCTTTACCATTATGTAATGGCCTTCTTTGTCTCTTTTGATTTTTGTTGGTTTAAAGTCTGTTTTATCAGAGACTAGGACTGCAACCCCTGCCTTTTTTTGTTTTCCATTTGCCTGGTTGATCTTCCTTCATCCCTTTATTTTGAGCCTGTGTGTGTCTCTGCACGTGAGATGGGTTTCCTGAATACAGCACACTGATGGGTCTTGACTCTTTATCCAATTTGCCAGTCTGTGTCTTTCAATTGGAGCATTTAGCCCATTTACATTTAAGGTTGATATTGTTATGTGTGAATTTGATCCTGTCATTATGATGATAGCTGGTTATTTTTCTCATTAGTTGATGCAGTTTCTTCCTAGCATGGATGGTCTTTACAATTTGGCATGTTTTTGCAGTGGCTGGTACTGGTTGTTCCTTTCCATGTTTAGTGCTTCCCTCAGGAGCTCTTGTAGGGCAGGCCTGGTGGTGACAAAATCTCTCAGCATTTGCTTGTCTCTAAAGTATTTTATTTCTCCTTCACTTATGAAGCTTAGTTTGGCTGGATATGAAATTCTGGGTTGAAAATTCTTTTCTTTAAGAATGTTGAATATTGACCCCCACTCTCTTCTGGCTTGTAGAGTTTCTGCTGAGAGATCAGCTGTTAGTGTGATGGGCTTCCCTTTGTGGTTAACCCGAGCTTTCTCTCTGGCTGCCCTTAACATTTTTTCCTTCATTTCAACTTTGGTGAATCTGACAATTATGTGTCTTGGAGTTGCTCTTCTCGAGGAATATCTTTGTGGCATTCTCTGTATTTCCTGAATCTAAATGTTGGCCTGCCTTGCTAGATTGGGGAAGTTCTCCTGGATAATATCCTGCAGAGTGTTTTCCAACTTGGTTCCATTCTCCCCATCACTTTCAGGCACACCAGTCAGACGTAGATTTGGTCTTTTCACAGAGTCCCATATTTCTTGGAGGGTTTGTTCATTTCTTTTTATTCCTTTTTCTCTAAATTTCTCTTCTTGCTTCATTTCATTCATTTGATCTTCCGTCACTGATACCCTTTCTTCCAGTTGATCGAATCGGCTACTGAGGCTTGTGCATTCATCATGTGGTTCTCGTGCTATGGTTTTCAGCTCCATGAGGTCCTTTAAGGACTTCTCTGCATTAGGTATTCAGTTAGCCATTCGTCTAATCTTTTTTCAAGGGTTTTAACTTCTTTGCCATGGGTTCGAACTTCCTCCTTCAGCTCGGAGTCGTTTGATCGTCTGAAGCCTTCTCCTCTCAACTCATCAAAGTCATTCTCCATCCAGCTTTATTCCATTGCTGGAGAGGAGCTGTGTTCCTTTGAAGGGGCAGAGGTGCTCTCATTTTTAGAATTTTCAGCATTTCTGCTCTGTTTTTTCCCCATCTTTGTGGTTTTATCTACCTTTCGTCTTTGATGATGGTGATGTACAGATGGAGTTTTGGTGTGGATGTCCTTTCTGTTGGTTAGTTTTCCTTCTAACAGTCAGGACCCTCAGCTGCAGGTGTGTTGGAGTTTGCTGGAGGTCCACTCCAGACCCTGTTTGCCTGGGTATCAGCAGCAGAGGCTGCAGAACAGTGGATATTGGTGAACAGCAAATGTTGCTGCCTTATCGTTCCTCTGGAAGTTTTGTCTCAGAGGAGTACCTGGCCATGTGAGGTGTCAGTCTGCCCCTACTTGGGGGGCCTCCCAGTTAGGCTACTCAGGGGTCAGGGACCCACTTGAGGAGGCAGTCTGTCCATTCTCAGATCTCAAGCTGCGTGCTGGGAGAACCACTACTGTCTTCCAAGCTGTCAGACAGGGACATTTAAGTCTGCAGAGGTTTCTGCTGCCTTTTGTTTGGCTATGCCCTGCCCCCAGAAGTGGAGTCTACAGAGGCAGGCAGGCCTCCTTGAGCTGTGGTGGGCTCCACCCAGTTTGAGCTTCCCAGCTGCTTTGTTTACCTACTCAAGCCTCAGCAATGGTGGGTGCCCCTCCCCCAGCCTCGCTGCCACCTTGCAGTTTGATTGCAGACTGCTGTGCTAGCAATGAGTGAGGCTGCGTGGGCGTAGGACCCTCCGAACCAGGTGAGGGATACAATCTCCTGGTGTGCCGTTGGCTAAGACCGTTGGAAAAGTGCAGTATTAGGGTGGGAGTGACCTGATTTTCCTGGTGCCCTCTGTCACCCCTTTCCTTGGCTAGGAGAGGAAATTCCCTCACCCCTTGCACTTCCTGGGTGAGGCGATGCATCACCCTGCTACAGCTCACGCTCGGTGTGCTGCACCCACTGTCCTCCACCCAGTGTTTGACAATCCCTGGTGAGATGAACCCAGTACCTCAGTTGGAAATGCATAAATCATTCATCTTCTGCATCGCTCACACTGGGAGCTGTAGACTGGAGCTGTTCCTATTTGGCCATCTTGACTTCCCATTGTAAATTTGTTTAACTTCCTTGTAGATTCTGGATATTAGCCCTTTGTCAGATGGATAGATAGCAAAAATTTTCTCCCATTCTGTAGGTTGCCTGCTCACTCTGATGCTAGTTTCTTTTGCTGTGCAGAAGCTCTTTAGTTTAATTAGATCCCATTTGTCAATTTTGGCTTCTGTTGCCATTGCTTTTGGTGTTTTAGCCATGAAGTATTTGCCCATACGTATGTACTGAATGGTATTGCCTACGTTTTCTTCTAGGGTTTTTATGGTTTTAGGTCTTATGTTTAAATATTTAATCCATTTTGAGTTAATTTTTGTATAAGGTATAAGGAAGGGGTCCAGTTTCAGTTTTCTGCATATGGCTAGCCAGTTTTCCCAACACCATTTATTAAGTAGGGAATCCTCTCCCCATTGCTTGTTTTTGTCAAGTTTGTCAAAGATGAGATGGTTGTAGATATGTGGTATTATTTCTGAGGTCTCTGTTCTGTTCCATTAGTCTATATATCTGTTTTGGTACCAGTACCAAGCTGTTTTGTTTACTGTAGCATTGTAGTATAGTTTGAAGTCAGGTAGCATGATGCCTCCAACTGTGTTCTTTTTGCTTAGGATTGTCTTGGCTATATAGGCTCTTTTTTGGTTCCACATGAAATTGAAAGTAGTTTTTCCTAATTCTGTGAAGAAAGTCAATGGTAGCTTGATGGGGATAGCATTGAATCTATAAATTATTGGGCAATATGACCATTTTCACAATATTGATTGTTCCTGTCCATGAGCATGGAACGTTTTTCCATTTGTTTGTGTCCTCTCTTATTTCCTTAAGTGGTGGTTTGCAGTTCTCCTTGAAGGAGTCCTTCACATCCTTGTAAGTTGTATTCCTAGGTATTTTATTCCCTTCATAGGAATTGTGAATGGGAGTTCACTCATTATTTGGCTGTTTGTCTATTATTGGTGTATATGAATGCTTGTGATTTTTGCACATTGATTTTGTATCCTGAGACTTTACTGAAGTTGCTTATCAGCTTAAGGAGTTTTTGGGTTGAGATGATGGTGTTTTCTAAATATACAATCATGTCATCTGCAAACAGAGACAATCCGACTTCCTCTCTTCCTATTTGAATATATTTTATTTCTTTCTCATGCCAGATTGCCCTGGCCAGAACTGTCAATATTATGTTGAATAGGAGTGGTGAGAGAGGGCATCCTTGTCTTGTGCCAGTTTTCAAAGGAAATGCTTCCAGCTTGTGCCCATTCAGTATGATATTGGCTGTGGGTTTGTCATAAGTAGCTCTTATTATTTTGAGATATGTCCCATCAATACCTAGTTTATGGAGTGTTTTTAGCATGAAGGGGTGTGGAATTTTCAAAGGACTTTTCTGCATCTATTGAGATAATCATGTGGTTTTTGTCTTTGGTTCTGTTTATGTGATGAATAACTTTTATTGATTTGTGTATGTTGAACCAGCCTTGCATCCCAGGGATGAAGCCAAGTTGATGGTGGCCGACAAGCTTTTTAATGTGCTGCTGGATTCGGTTTGCCAGTATTTAATTAAGAATTTTTGCATTGATGTTCATCAGAGATATTGGCCTGAAATTTTCTTTTTTTGTTGTGTCTCTGCCAGATTTTGGTATCAGGATGATTCGGGCCTCATAAAAACAGGGCAGAGTCCTTCTTTTTCTGTTGCTTGGAATAGTTTTAGAAGGAATGGTACCAGCTCCTCTTTGTACCTCTGGTGGAATTTGGCTGTGAATCCGCCTGGTCCTGGGCTTTTTTTGTTGGTAGGCTATTAATTACTGCCTCAATTTCAGAACTTGTTATTGGTCTAATCATTGATTTGTCTTCTTGGGAGGGCGTATGTGTCCAGGAATTTATTCATATTTTTCTAGATTTTCTAGTTTATATGCATAGAGGTGTTTATAGTATTCTCTGATGGTAGTTTGTATTTCTGTGGGATCAGTGGTGATATCCCCTTTATCATTTTTTATTATGTCTATTAGATTAATAAAGAAGAAAAGGAGAAGAATCATTCTAACAGTACATCTGTTTTGTTAATCTTTCCAAAGAACCAGTTCCCTGGATTCATTGATTTTTTTTTTTGAAAGGTTTTTTGTGTCTCTATCTCCTTCAGTTCTGTTCTGATCTTAGTTATTTCTTGTCTTCTGCTAGCTTTTGAATTTGTTTGCTTTTGCTTCTCTAGTTCTTTTAATTGTGATGTTAGGGTGTCGATTTGAGATCTTTCCAGCTTTCTGATGTGGGCATTTAGGGCTACAAATTTTCCTCTTAACACTGCTTTAGCTGTGTCCCACAGATTGTGGTACATTGTCTCTTTGTTCTGTAAACTCCCCTTTTAATACTGCTTTAGCTGTGTCCCAGAGATTCTGGTATGTTATATCTTTGTTCTCACTGGTTTCAAAGAACTTCTTGATTTCTGCCTTAGTTTTGTTATTTACCCAGTAGTCATTCAGGAGTATGTTGCTCAGTTTCCATGTAGTTCTGCAGTTTGGAGTGAGTTTCTTAATCCTAAATTCTAATTTGATTGCATTGCAGTCTGAGAGAATGTTAGTTATGATTTCCATTCTTTTGCATTTGCTGAGGAGTATTTTACTTCCAATTATGTGGTCAATTTTAGAATAAGTGCTGTGTGGTTCTGAGAAGAATGTATATTCTGTTGATTTGGGGTGGAGAGTTCTGTAGATGTCTGTTAGCTCCACTTGGTGCAGAGCTGAGTTCAAGTCCTGAAATATCCTTGTTGATTTTATGTCTCGTTGATCTGTCTAATATTGACAGTGGGGTGTTAAAGTCTCCCACTATTATTGTGTGGGAGTCTAAGTCTCTTTGTAGGTCTCTAAGAACTTGCTTTATGAATCTGGGTGCTCCTGTACTGGGTGCATATATATTTAGGATAGTTAGCTCTTCTTGTTGCATTGATCCTTTTACCATTATGTAATGCCCTTCTTTGTCTTTTTTGATCTTTGTTGGTTTAAAGTCTTTTTTTATCAGAGACTAGTATTGCAACCCCTGCTTTTTTTTTGTTTTCCATTTGCTTGGTAAATCTTCCTCCATCCCTTTATTCTGAGCCTATGTGTGTCTTTGCGTGTGAGATGGGTCTTTTTTTTTTTTTTTCTTTTTTGAGACGGAGTCTCGCTGTGTCTCCCAGGCTGGAGTGCAGTGGCACGATGTCGGCTCACTGCAAGCTCCACCTCCTAGGTTCATGCCATTCTCCCGCCTCAGCCTCCCGAGTAGCTGGGACAACAGGTGCCCGCCACCACGCCTGGCTAATTTTTTGTATTTTTTAGTAGAGATGGGGTTTCACTGTGTTAGCCAGCACACTGATGGATCTTGATTCTTTATCCAATTTGCCAGTCTGTGTCTCTTAATTGGGGCATTTAGTCCATTTACATTTAAGGTTAATATTGTTATGTGTGAATCTGATCCTGTCATTATGATGCTAGCTGGTTATTTTGCCCATTAGTTGATGCAGTTTCTTCACAGTGTCAATGGTCTTTACTTTTTGATATGTTTTTGCAGTGGCTGGTACCAGTTTTTCCTTCCTGTATTTAGTGCTTCCTTCAGGAGCTCTTGTAAGGCAGGCCTGGTAGTGACAAAATCCCTCAGCATTTGCTTGTCTGTAAAAGATTTTATTTCTCCCTCACTTATGAAGCTTGGTTGGCTGGATATGAAATTCCGGCTTGAAAATTCTTTTCTCTAAGAATGTTGAATGTTGGCCTTCACTCTCTTTTGGCTTGTAGGGTTTCTGCAGAGAGATCCACTGTTAGTCTGATGGACTTCCCTTTATGGGTAACCTGACCTTTCCCTCTGGCTGCCCTTAACATTTTTTCCTTCATTTCAATCTTGGTGAATCTGATGATTATGTGTCTTGGGGTTACTCTTCTCAAGGATTATCTTAGTTGTGTTCTCTGCATTTCCTGAATTTGAATGTTGGCCTGTCTTGTTAAGTTGGGGAAGTTCTCCTGGATAATATCCTGAAGTGTGTTTCCCAACTTGGTTTCATTCTCCTCGTCACTTTCAGGTACACCAATCAAACATAGGTTTCGTCTCTTCACATAGTCCCATATTTCTTAGAGGCTTTGTTTGTTCCTTTTCATTCTTTGTTCTCTAATCTTGTCTTCATGCTTTATTTTACTAAGTTAATCTACAGTCTCTGATATCCTTTATTCCACTTGATTTCACTATTGATACTTGTGTATGTTTCATGAAATTCTTGTGCTGTGTTTTTTAGCTCCATTAGGTCATTTATGTTCTTCTCTAAACTGGTTATTCTAGTTAGCAGTTCCTGTAACCTTTTATCAAGGTTCTTAGCTTCCTTGCATTAGGTTAGCATATGCTCCTTTAGCTTGGAGGAGTTTGTTATTACCCACTTTCTGAAGCCTACTTCTGTCAATTCAAACTCATTCTTTGTCCAGTTTTGTTTCCTTGCTGGCAAAGAGTTGTGATCTTTTTGAGGAGAAGAAGCATTCTGGATTTTGGCATTTTCAGCCTTTTTGCCCTGGTTTTTCCTCATCTTCGTGGATTTGTCTACCTTTGGTCTTTGATTTTGGTGACCTT
Organism: Pan paniscus; assembly: GCF_029289425.2. NCBI lineage: Eukaryota > Metazoa > Chordata > Mammalia > Primates > Hominidae > Pan > Pan paniscus. The sequence continues at coordinate 87,569,332 of NC_073258.2, read as the reverse complement.
CAGATGGGGTTTTTGAGCGTTCATCCTTTTTGTGGATGTCGATGCTATTGCTTCCTGTTTGTAAGTTTTCCTTCTAACAGTCAGGTCGCTCTTCTGCAGGTCTGCTGGAGTTTGCTGGAGGTCCACTCCAGACCCTGTTTGCCTGGATATCACCAGCAGATGCTGCAGAACAGTGAAGATTGCTGCCTGTTCCTTCGTCTGGAAGCTTCATCCCAGAGGGGCACCTCCCAGATGCCAGCTGGGGCTCTCCTGTATGAGGTGTCTGTTGACCCCTGCTGGAAGGTGTCTCTCCTTCAGGAGGCACAGGGGTCAGGGACCCACTTGAGGAGGCAGTCTATCCCTTAGCAGAGCTCGATTGCTGTTCTGGGAGGTCTGCTGTTCTCTTCAGAGCCGGCAGGCAGGAACATTTAAATCTGCTGAAGCTGCACCCACAGCCACCCTTTCCCCCAGGTGCTCTGTCCCAGGGAGATGGGAGTTTTATCTATAAGCCCCTGACTGGGGCTGCTGACTTTTTCTCAGAGATGCCCTGCCCAAAGGGGAGAAATCTAGAGAGTCTGGCTACAACGAGCTGCAGTGGGCTCCGCACAGTCCGAACTTCCTGACGGCTTTGTTTACACTGTGAGGGGAAAACGGCCTACTCAAGCCTCAGAAATGGTGGACACCCCTCCCCCCACCAAGCTGGAGTGTCCCAGGTTGACTTCAGACTGCTGTGCTGGCAGTGAGAATTTCAAGCCAGTGGATCTTAGTTTGCTGGGCTCTGTGGGGGTGGGATCTGCTGAGCTAGACCACTTGGCTCCCTGGCTTCAGCCCCCTTTCCAGGGGAGTGAATAGTTCTGTCTTGCTGGTGTTCCAGCTGCCACAAGGTTACAAAAAAAATACTCCTGCAGCTAGTTTGGTGTCTGCCCAAAAGGCCGCCTGGCTTTGTGCTTGAAACCTGGGGCCCTGGTGGTGTAGGCACCCAAGGGAATCTCCTGGTCTGCGGGTTGCAAAGACAGTGGGAAAAGCATAGTATCTGGGCCACATAGCTTCATCTCTCATGGCACAGTCCCTCATGGCTTCCCTTGGCTAAGGGAGAGAGTTCCCCAACCCCTTGCACTTCCCAGGTGAGGCGATGCCCCACCCTGCTTCTGCTCACCCTCTATGGGCTGCACCCACTGTCTAACCAGTCCCAGTGAGATGAGCCAGGTACCTCAGCTGGAAATGCAGAAATCACCCGCCTTCTGTGTTGGTCTCACTGGGAGCTGCAGACCGGAGCTGCTCCTATTTGACCATCTTTCCTGGGAATCCTAACAATGGTTATTGGTGGTACGGAATAAATAAACAGAGTATAGTGTAAGAGAATAACAGGGAATCTACAGAAGACCTCTTAAGGAGGCGATATTTAAGAATAGACCTAAAGAAAGAGCCAGCCAGAGGAGAAGCTGCAGTAAGACTGTTTGGGGCAGAGGGAACAGCTTATATCACGTAGAGTCTGGAGACCACAAATAGCTTGGCATGGAAGGCTCTGGGAGCTGACAATAGACAGTCTAATAGGAGTGTGATGAGTAAAAGGAAATTGCATAAAATCAGGGTGGAAAGAGCTCAGGGGTCAGATTGTCCCAGGCCTGGGAGTCTGTGGATGTGGGCTGGGTTTCATCCTCTGTAAAGCAGGACACTATTAAATGGTTCTAAGCAAGGAAGTGCTTTTGACTTACATTAGTAAAAGATCTCTCTGGCTGCTGTATGGAGAACAGATTGGAAGAGGGCAAGAGTGGAAGAAGCAAGACCAGTTAGAGGCTAGTGCAGTCATTGGAGCAGGAGAAGATGGGTGCTGGGATGGAGGGGTCAGGGAGAGGCAGGAGTGGTCAGATTAGAAATAGAGTTAGAAGGTAGAGCAACCGGGGCTGCCCCACTGTGTTCTTGGGATTCACCAGAACCCAGTCTGTGTGTTCCACTCTCTGCCCTCCACACCCCTCACAGTGACCACCACTGCTTATTGCAATTACTTCCCATGCTTCCTCAGCATTCTTCATAATAAAAGGAAATCAAATATTTGTGTTTTACCATTATAAAGTGCTCCTGATTGGTCATCTCATCTGATCCACACAAAAAGCTTGTAAGGCAGGTGTTATTACCTTCGTTATACAGGGGAGGATGCTGGAGCCCAGAGGACTGAGTTGCCCATGGTCTTCCAGATAGTAAGGGGCATCAGCAAGTCTCATTTCCAGATTCCCTGAGACCGTTCACTGACTTATTCAATAAACTTATTGAGAACCTACTGTGTTCCAGGCACTGTGCTGGGTTCATGGTCCTTGCTCTCAAGGAACCTAGAGTGTAAAGAACAGACAGACTAGCAAGCTCATAAGAGTAAAGCAGTATAATAGGTTTCATATTCTATTAAAAGTATGTTATCAATAATTTGTCCAAGTTTTGCATTCATGGGGAGAAAGAAGGGTAAGAAGGTTTCTTAAAGTAGCTGGCCTTTGATCTTAAATTATATAAATAATGTGTTGCATCAAGTGAAAAGGAAGGTTGCTGTAACCTCTTTCCAAGGGTGATTACTTTTTCTTGGTGTGTCAGGGCTAAGACCTAAAAGATAGATTGGGATTCCCTGGGAAGAGAAGATGGGGGAAAGATGTTCTAAGCAAATATAGCAATAGCAAAACTGTATGGTTTGAAAGGATTTGTGGGTGGTTCTGAATGGAGGACAGAGTGTGTGGAAGGATGGGGCAGGAGGGAAAGTCATGGGGTAGGGGGCATGGGCTGCTGTTTGCCTGCATGAAGAGTTAAACCTTAGCTCTGAAGATGAACACTGAAGAGTGACACTATAGGATTTGAACTTTAGACAGATCATCTGGGCCCAGGTAGGAGACAGAAACAGAGTCTGGGAGACTAGTCAAGAAGGAATTTAGTCCCTATGAGGGAAATGAGGACCTTGTATGACGAATAGTGAAGCAAACACAGACATGAGAGGCCTAAGGAAGCAAAAGACTGGGCTCTTTTCAGAATTCCTTGAGCTCCATAACAGCAGTAATAGGAGTCCAAGAGTTATTGTCAACATGTCAAAAAAACTAATAGAAACCTTATATTTATCCATCATAAATTTACACAGCTTCACCAAGATATCACATTCCTCTGTCTTTGCCTAGAATTAAACGGAATAAAACTATTAATACTGGTTATCTCACGCAAGTATCAAAAGTTCTGCTTGGCAGTTATGTGTCTTTAAACATTGGAAAATAAATTATTAATAAATGCAGGATTTTTCAAAACATGAAATTCATGAAGGGGTACTTTGAGACTGAGGAATATGTGAGGAATTACATGCTTGAGCCCTTTTTATTTGATTTTATTTTATAAGACAGGGTCTTGCTCTGTCACCCAGGCTGGAGTGCAAGTGGCATTATCACGACTCACTGCAGCCTCCACCTCCCAGGGTTAAGGGATCCATTCCCACTTCAGCCTCCCAAGTAGCTGGGACCAAAGGCACAGGCCACCACACCTGGCAAATTTTTATTTTAAGAATTGTATTGTGAATATTGGGGTCATTGATCTTTAACCATCTTTGCTCTTGTTCTGTTTTCATAAAGCAACACTCTGGTTATAATTTTATCTCCCAAAATAGATGGAAAGCACCAATTTGCTGAGTACATTGTTGCGTGAGATGGCATTTTTGTCATTTTGTGGACATTGATCAGCCTCCCATGCAGTAGTTGGCATCACTGCCCACAATCACAAAGACATGGGTGGGACTCTTATTTTCACACCTGTAAGGGCTCAAGAGACTTCCTTCTTTTTCTTAGTCCCATGGAAAACCGATAATTTCCTACATTAAAAATGGAAATAATATTTGTAGTTCAGAAAGTATGTTTTCTAGATGAGAATTTCCTTGGCTCTATTTTTAGAAGACTTAGGGTGGAATAAAGACAGGATTTGGAGTTCATGCAACATGAACCTTTCACAAATTTGGCCCTCTATGGGCTAAGTGTTGTCACTTTCTCCATTGGGTTGAATTTTAGCTTGCCTTTCTCTTTTCCAAGTCTTAGTTTGTCTTTATGAACCATGATTCCTGGGGAATAAAAATAGAAAATCAGAAGCTTGCAGGAATGATTTTCTTGGCTAGTTTGACTCAGTATCAGCCAATTGTCCAAGTAAAAAGCTGTTTAAAGTTTTTTTTTAAAAAAAAGAGGTGAAGTTTTAATAGCATCAGGAACAAAAATACCATTGTAAGCCAGCTCTCATTTTTTGACATTTTTTGGTATCATCTGGACAAGGTCATTTGTCACAGGGTATGACTCTATCCATGATGCTACAGACATCATAGAAAGTCCAATGATGAAAACAATTTTCCAGAATGAAAAATCCCTGGGAGACTAGAAGTCTTATAGTTCTTGCACAATTGTAGAAGATCTTTGGTTTTACACCATGAGTTTTCCAAGTCTTTGATCCTGTGTAACTTACTCAGTGTAGTATAACTATAGTGGTTTTCTTTAATTCACTTCCTCTTCAAAAGAACAAATTTTTATAATGGGGTCTAACACTGTAAACATTTCATAATATTGTAGCTTCAAAGAAGGCAGGCTGTAAACACATTTGCATCCAGTTAGCTGACGGTTTATAGATCTGAGGGACTCTTGGGTCCTTGCTTTCCATGAGGAAGCATTTATTTCATTGGCTTTGCCTCTGAAGTGCAGTTCCCATCAACCCACTCAGAGAGGAAGTGCTTCATTAGCATCTTTGGTCAAATAACCTTTTCTGTGGTACTTTCCTTTGATTTTTGATGTATAATTCCATTTCTGTCTTGAGTTATTATGTTAATTTTGCTGCTGTTTTCTGGTTTTTTCTTTTCAAATGGGTTAGAAGAAGACTTTTCTCCTATTTTGTCCTTTTCTACTTGGGGTCAGGACATGGTATTTAGCCCAGAGAATTGCATAAGGGTCAGTAAAAACTATACTTAATTTAAATATATATTATGCATTCATTTTTTTGAGGTCTACTCACATATGCCCTTCATTGACCCCCCCCCCCAGTGAAATTGAGAGCAGGTTATATGTGTGCTTAGCTTGCTCCCCAGTTGTTGAACATGATGATATTGGCCTCTGGGGAGTTGGGAACACCTTCTTCCCCATCTTTCCCTCTGGGGAGATGGGGAAAGGGCAATATCCTGGAGATGAGATCCTGGGAGCTGGGCTGAGATAGAGGTAAGTCTCCTGTGTATATCAATGGGGAAACACTGAATTGGGGAGGAGAGAAAAGAAACTGAATGGAGAGATGGGCCATTGGGAGAGGCCAGGAGTTGGATACTGTATCATGGAGAGCATAACTGAAGGTATAACATGGCAGATAGGAAGAGAGGTGATGAGAGAGAGGAATGAGGATCAAGATCTGCAAGAGGCAAAGTGAGATAGCTCAGGATCAGAATGAGTGACTGCTGAATATCCATTGGGCATTATTGTTTAGGTGCATCTTGACACCTCTTAAAGAGATAAGGCAGCTCCTTAAGAAAACAACCAGGCCAGATGGCTAAGGCCTGTCTAGTCAGTATGAGAATCTGTGGCCCCAGGTGGGGTTCTGAGCATGTGTTAGTCATGGCTAAAGCTGTTGTTCAAATATTGGGACCACAGCCACTTACCTTTACAGACCATGGTAGTCACCCTGTGCAGCTACAGCTTGAAGCACTTCAGGGTCACTGAGGTCCATAGAAATAAAAGTCAGAGGCTGCCTAGCCTTGGAAAACCCCATATTCTCCTTCTTTCCATATTTTGCTGGCCTTTTGCTCTAGAAGCTAACGTGTTCTGTGGATCTTCACCAAGCTTGAACTCTCTGATTGCAGCATCCTATGTACCAGAAGATGGCCTTACAGGAGTTTGGCTTAAGCACCAAAATATTGTCATGCAGTCTTATTTTTGTTGTCTCTGCTTCCTATATCAGGGATCTCTCAAATGGTTATTTAATTGTACCCCCTGCTTACTAATAGGAGAATGGTAGAAGCTGGGGCAGAAGCACCTTAGCTGTAGAGTGGCTAAAGTTTGCCTTGAGGCCAAAGGTGAATTCTGGTCTCACCTCCACTCTCTGCCCAATAGAAGATGTTGAGATCACATGCCCAGAGGTGGGCTTTGATTCCCATCAGCTCTGCTCACTCAATTGTCTCATACATCCTGCCCCCAATCACCCACTCATGTGAAACGTAGTTGGAAGACTGTGTCCCAATTATCTGCCCTTCTTAGAGACTTTGAACCACGTAACCCTGAAAGCAAAACTATGTTTATAGCCTAATTTGAAAGGATATTCAGGTTTCTTTTACCTTGAAGTTTTCTGCTTTAATGTGGGGCTTCATTTTTACTCCATTTAGCATCTCAGTTTGTAGAAAATAGGAGGCATGTCTGCTCCAGATATCATCAAGATCAACACAACTGAGTTTATGAGTGATTTTCTCATCTGAGAGAGAATTAGCTTTGAATCCAGACCCAATAGAAAGCTCAGATCCAGGATTCTAGGAGAGGCACCACCACACAAGGGTGTCCTCTGAACCCTTGCTTTGGAAGGCATCATTTTATATCCTGGATACGGATGCTTAGATGTATGTTTTTGGGCCAGCAGGAACTGGTTATGGCAATGTGTGGGGGAGATGTTTATCCTTTGGATGAATATTTGGGTAGGAGGTTTGTGTTTCAAGAAACTGAGCACTAATTGTAAATACAACCATTTTGCTGTGATTGACTCACTTCTTATTCATTCATTTATAGGATCTTGTGGAAACACATTATGTACATTAGGGAGACTCAGCTCATGCATTTCCATTGAATAAATCTGCTAAAGGAAAAGGCATTACTCCTCCAGCTCCTTTTCAGACAGGCAAGAATATAAATCTTGTGATTAAAACAACAATAATAACAGCAAACTTTTGTGGGGAACCATTAATTCCTAAGACAGGAGATCTCAGACACATGTAGTAATAAGAACATTTGCCACGGAGAGAGAAGACATTAATATAGAGTGAGAGGCTCTGCTGTGTTACCTGCAAACTTCTATTTTTGGGGTATTGTAGTTGATAACCCAAGGCTCCTTCCAATCTAACATTCTCTAGAGATAGAATGGGCATGATGACAGTGATTTCTGGTGGGGCTTTCCAGACAGGTTTGGAAGTACAGTGGTTCACATTTTGATGAGGAGGTAAGTCAGGGGAGTAAAGTGGAAGGAGCTCAGGCTTAGGAATTCAAGGGACATGGATTTACATCCTGACCCTGCCACTTACTAGCGGTGTGATCTTGGGAAGGTTACTTGATCTATCTTTCCTGAAGTTTGCTATCTGTAGAAAGAGGATAACAGTTCTAACCTCCTAAGGTTGTTTTGAGGATTAAAAGAGATATTATGGCTATTTAAAGTGCTTGTTTAACACAATATCTGACACATTGTAGGCCCCCAGTAAATGCTAGTTTAAGCTCCCTTACCCTTTATTAGCAATGATATCATATTAGTAAGAGTTCTAAAAACTTGAAAGATAATGTGTCATCCACCCTTAGCCTACACTTCTCATGAGTTTTCATCCTTTTTTGAGCAAAAGCTTTTATTTTAACAAAGACACATTAAGTTCTACTTATTTATTTGTGTGCTGTGGTTGTGATTTTTTTTTTTTGCATTTGTATATGAAAAATCAATAGTAAATGCTGATTTCCTTTTCCTGTGGCTGTAATTGCTATGTTAATTTAAAGGTCTGATTACAGAAATGAATGCAGCTGTGCTGCTCTTGCACTGCACAGCCCTGGATGTGCTGTGTGTGTACCCAGGCATGCTGCACTCCCTGTACTTACATCATTTAGGAGGAAGTTTCCAGTACCACAACCTCACAGGCAGTATTTAATCACCTCAAACTCTAGCTTTGAGGTTAGCCTGGAAATGAAAAGCCACTTGGGTTTACCACAACAGAAAAGTCAGAGGGTACACCATTTCTAAGACAGCATGTGGGGAGGCACAGCCAGGCCTGGGGGGCTCCTGTGGGAAGCTGGGAGCCATGTGAGTTTCATACCCAGGTGCCATAGTAAAGACAGAACCTGCTTCCTTATGTGTGTGTGTGTGTGTGTATGCATGAGCATGTCTGCACATATATATTCATATATTTGCACAAATTCATAGATACATTATTTCTACATATCAAGCCTGTGCCCTGTAATCATCAGTGACTATTTTTCTGTGTGTGCAGAGTTCAGGATCTCATCTGGACATTTCTATGGTCTCCGCATCTCCATTTTCCTTATCTCCAATTTCTCCTACTCCAAGTTCAACTTCTTCATCAACCTCTACCAGATGAAATTGGTAATACATGAACTCCCCTTCTTAAAAAGTTTCCTGTGCTTCCTCCCACCTACAGCACAAAGTTAAACTCCTTAGCACAATGCACAAGGCCCTTCTCGAGGGGTGTCTCAATCGAGCCTCATCATCCCTACTCCCTAGTCTGTGCTGTGCGTGCTACACAAGACTCACTGCTCCCAAGTGCACACCAGGCTCTCTTGTTCCACATCTTTGTGCTGCCTACTCCCTTGCTTCTCTTAGTCCTGCTGGCTCTAACGTCACTTCCCATGGAAATCTTCCCTGACAGCTCTAGACCAAATGTGGGCTTTCTCATTGTGTCTGGGTGTTTATTCCACTGCCATGGCACTTATCACACTGCTGTAATGAGTTTTGCTTTTTTGTGTGTGTGTGTGCTTCTTGTTGTTGTTGTTGTTTACGTATTACCTTCAGTACTATAATAGGATCTCCCAAGGACAGTGATTGTTCTGTCAGTTTTTGTAACCCTAAGAGCCTGGCTTGGTGCTTCACACACATGGCAGATGCTTCATAGTATTTGTTAACTGAATGAGTTAATGGAGACTCCCTGAATGTACATGTATAGATATTAGTTATGTATAAGACCCACACACTGTTAGTCTTGAAACCAATTGGGGATTCTGGATACAGGCACCATTACTGATTTGCTCATTTTTTTTCGCCATTTTTTGCTTCTTTTACTTTTTACATAGATTCAAGAATGATGGCAGGCAAACAGATTCTTAACGCACTTGTCCAGATCTTTGGCTTCTCACTTTCTCTGTAATTCTACTCCTCTGGCCTCACAGCATCCTAAAGCTTAGCTTTTAGACCCTACTCTGCTACTTACCAGCTGCTGTGTAACTATAAGCAAAGCACTTAAGGAGAAACAGAAACTAACCTTCTTAGGAACACCTTCATGTATCTTGCTCATTTAATTCCCATAACACCCTTTTAGATAATCATTTATCAACTCTGTATTTTCAGGATGAAGAAACTGAGGATTTGAGAAGTTAAGTAACTTGTTCAAGATCACACACAGCAAATAGAAAAGCCAGAGTACAAATGCAGCTCCGATTCCAAAACTTGTGCATGTTCTACTGGACTGCTTTGTCCTCTCCAGATCTCACTTTCTCCATCTGAAATATCACCAGGTTGTTAGAGGAGTAGGTCAGGAATGAGGGCTATGCATGCCCTGCAGGCTGTCATGTGTGTCTGGGCATAGGGAATGTTGTCACTCTGGATGTGCACCAAGGGATGCTTCTCCTGAACCAGTGTTGGTTGCAGTGGTTGGGCAGTGCTCAGCCACTACTCTTCAGTCCTGGCCATGACCTCAGTCCCTCTCTTCATGAGTGTTTATGCCAGGCAGTGTCCTAAAAGCACTTCACAGACATTATCTCATTTTAAAGACTCTATAAAAGCTCCAAGGGGCAAATACCTTAGTTAGTCTCATATAGATTAAAACAAACAAACAAAAAAAAAAAAAAAAGAAAGAAAAACTGGGTTCAGAGAATGTAATAGGCATCCCTAAGCTCTCACAGAGGATTTAACCCAGAAAGTCTCAAACCAGACATAACCCGCCCTACCCCCAACACATTTCCCACTACACTGAATTGCCTCCAATTCCTACAACCCCTCAGAAGCTTCAGGCTTCCATAGGGCCCAGGTTTCTTTCTAGGACCCCTGTAGGCTGGTAAATGATCTCTACCATCTCTACCTGAAAATGTGTGAGCTTTAGCCCAAAGCTTCCCAGGATATGGGGACTAGGTTAAACAAAGCAGCCCCAGAAGAACTAGGGAAAGAAATTATCAAGCCAAAAGACCAGGAGTCCAGTTCTGGCTCTGCCATTTGACCAGACTGTGCTTATCTCTCAACTTCCCTAAGTCTGTTTCCTTGTCTGCAAGATGAGTATCAACATCACTGAGTTGTTCTGGGAAATGACATAGGCTGTGTTAGTCCATTTGTTGCTGCTGTAACAGAATATCACAGACCAGGTAATTTAGAAAGGAAAAAAAGTTATTTCCTCACAGCTCTGGAGCTGGGAAGTCCAAGAACATGGTTCTGGAATCTGGCAACAGCAAGCCTGCAAGACAGAGACAGGAAATAAAGTAGAACTCATCCTTTCTTTAGAAACCTACTCCTGAGATAACTAACCCACACCCAAGATAATGGCATTAATCTATTCTTGAGGGCTCTAATCATCTCTTAATGGTCCCACCTCTTAATACCATACAATGGAGAGTAAGTTAGTTTCCAATACATGAAATTTGGAGGACACATTCAAACCACAGCAGGCTATCATAACAAAATACCATAGACTGTGTGGCTTATTCTCACAGTTCTGGAGGCTGGAAGTCTAGGATTGGGGTACCATCATGATTTCTGGTGAGGGCCCTCTTCCTGGCTTGCAGACAGCCACATTCTCACGGCGTCCTCACGTGGCCCTTCCTCAGTGTATGTAGGTGGAGAGAGATAGCTTTGATGTCCCTCCCTCTTCTTATAGAGCCAATCACCCAATCCTCTTCTTACAGGGCCAAGGCTCAAGTGATCCTCCCACTTCAGCCTCCTGAGTAGCTGTGACTACAGGTGTGCACTACCATGCCTGGCTAATTTTTGTAGGGATTTCATCATGTTGCCCAGGCTGGTCTGGAACTCCTGGGCTCAAACGATCCATCTGCCTCGGCCTCCCAAAGTTCTGGGATTACAGGTGTGAGCCAGCGTGTCTAGCCTGTTCCTAATTTTTTAACGGTGCCTGGTAACATCCAGAACGGAGCAAAGATGCAATTTCTCCCCTCAAGAATTACCATTTAGAGGTTCTGGGTTTTTTGTTGTTGTTGTTGTTATTCTCACGATTACAAGTCAATTAAAATGGATAATCCTGTTTAAATTAACTTCTATGGTTTGTTATCAATCACAGTTTCAGTTTGTCCTAACAGAGAAGCCAAGGACAGTGTTCAAAGGAACCTTCCATAAGATTTCCAAGAAAGAAGACAATGGACAAACCAGCTGCTATCTATGATGTTTTATTTTCAGAATGAAACACAAAACAAACAAAAAAACACAAAAGACCCAGAACCATTTACTAGCATGTGAATGTAATCCTGTCTCTAACTTGAGCCTTCATGCATAGTAGACAATACCCCAGGTATGGGACTAAAATGCTACCAGTCATTCTTTGTTTTTTGGATAATTTTCTTTTGGCAGCATGATAATTTATTTCAAACCAAAGTCCACGACTTTGCTGAGACACAGGTAAGCTGAGCAACAGTAAGAAAGACAATCTCATGATCTGATTATGAGCTAAGAAAACTGGGAAGTCTAGAGTTTAAAAAGCTGTCCCACGGGCATGCTGACCATTAGCTGACATGCTACTCACAATCAGGATGTCAGGAGGGAGGTTGGGAACATCATAGCAGTCTAAGGAGAAGACAGCCCTGGTGGGGATGACTGTGGTGCCCATGTAGAGACATGAACCCAGGCTCTGGCTCCATAAACCCAGTTCATTTGGGAGGAGGATTTAAATCAGGGCCCCCACTTCTGACTGACCAGATGGAGGCCTCCCTGAACACCCCTCTCAGGTTTCCCAATCTCTCCTCCCTCTACTCTTCCTTCTCCTTTTTTTCTTCCTCCTTCCCTTCCTCATGCCCAAAATGGCTGTTTGTAGGAATGGAAGGAGAGGGGTGTATTTTGGGAGGGATTTGGGGACTGAATTAATGGAACATATCAAGGTTAAGGGAGAATAAGTGCAGGAAGGAAATTCTGGTTCCTTTTCTTTCCTCCTATCTGGACTCCAAAGGCACCGTCATGGCAGAATCAGCATGGGGCTGTGAGCCAGTGGCCCTACTCTCATCTCAGCTCTGCCACTGATGGTGGGCCTGTCATTTAACTGCTTTGAGCCCAGGTTTTCCCTCTAGATGGTGGACATGTAACCTCCCCAAATGACCCCATGAGGCCCATGGTAGATGCTTCTGTCTGTGAAGTCCTTCATGATTGCATCTGATGGACAGACTCCTCTCCTCTTCTGGGCCCCTCTAGCACGGTCCTCTGTTGCCCTCTGGCCTATAGAACAGCATGCATTTGGGTTTGAGAGCAACCTGGATTTGCAGCCAAGACACCCATGAGAGTACCTTCCGCTCCCTCACAACCACCCTTCTCATACCAATCAAGTCTCAATGTCCCTAAGCGTCCTGTCTAGCACCTTTTCATTTCTCTTATTACATTTCTCCTCCATGCCCTTACTTTCCAGCTATTTTAATGTGCTCAGTGGAATGTGGCATTTAACAGCACGGGCTCTAGAACCAGCATTACCTGGGTTCAGATTCTGACTTTGCCTCCCCAGACTGTGGCACCTTGGATCAATTATGTAAGCATGTTGTGCTCAGTTTCCTGATCTACAAAATAGGGTTAATAATAGCACCCCTCGTGTGGCTGTATGAGAGTTAATAAATCAAAACACACAAAGCCCAGGAAAGTACCTAGCAAATAGTAAGTGACTAAATGTCAGTCTGTCACTGTGCTTATGTCCTTGGTCACATCTCTCTTGTGGGTCAATGAGCTGCTTGGAGACTGTAATGTGGCCTTGGACTTTACAGAGATGAGTTTCTGTGACCAGAGAATAAGCAACCAAATCCTCAGCCTGGCCACACAATGCTGGATGGTGACTCAGTGGTCATTACTGACATGCATATCGGACTCACAGCAGTTTTCTGTGGGAACCCTCAACATCCTGACTCTGTGTCCCTGGGCACAGGGGCCGTGCAGTGCTCAGGAGGAGAGTGACTAAGTGCTGCCATCCAGCTGTGGTGGCTGACTCATGCATGAGGACTGAAGGATGTGGATTCTGAAAGCCCTTCCTCACCGTTGTGTTTCCTGTCCATATAGCTCTGCCCCAGGGCCTGGGGCTCCCATGGAGGACCAGTGCCCAGGAGAGATTCGTGTGACTGCAGAGCACCTGGGTTGCTCTGAAGGAAACCACTGGCCTTCAGTATCACTCACTGCACCTGGGCCCACCCAAGGTCTCGAGTGCAGTTCTGCCCCTGTGGCCTCCTCTGTCCCCTCCTTCACAGCGCAGGCTGTCACACATGTGGCAGGTTCTCCAACACATGGCCAGAGAATCAGTGTATGCAGTGCTGGAGGGGCCTGAGGATGATGTCCAGGGCCATTCCTCATTTTGCAGACATAGAGACTAATGTCTGAGGGAGGCAGGGTCTTCAGCAATACAGTCAGGTCTAGAATCCTGAGGACTCATTCCTAAGTCCATGTTCTTTTCAGGAAACCCTGCTAAAGTAAAAGAATACAACTTCTTGGCTGTAGTGTGAGGAACAGGCAGAAGCAGGCACAGGGAAGCGAGTCCAAGATACCTGGGTTACAGAGCCTGCTCTACCCCGCCCCCCTTGGCCATTTTGTCTCCCTTCTTCACTCCCCTATTTAGGCTATCGGATCAGGCAGTTCCCCACTACTTCCCCACAAACTGTGAGGCCCCTGTGAAGCTGCTCTCCCAGAGGCCCTCTGCTCAGGCTGCACTCTCTTGCACCCAGCAGCCCTTGAACACATCACTTTTGGAGGTATCCAGTCCACACCACTATGCTGTTGGAGTCAGGCAGGTCTGAGCTGGAATCACAGAAACTATGTGGCCATGGACAAGGTACTTAGCCTCTTTAAGCCTCAGTTTCTTCATCTGTGGTCTTCTTCATATAGGTGAAATAAAATAATTTGGCTGGGCATGGTGGCTCACACCTGTAATCCCAGCCCTTTGGGAGGCTGAGGCAGGAGGATCACCTGAGGTCAGGAGTTCGAGACCAGCCTGGCCAACATGATGAAACCCTCTCTCTACTAAAAATACAAAAATTAGCCAGTCATGATGGTGGGTGCCTGTAATCCCTGCTATTCAGGAGGCTGAGGCAGGAGAATTGCTTGAACCCGAGAGGTGGAGGTTGCAGTGAGTTGAAATTGTGCCACTACACTCCAGGCTGGATGACAAGAATAAAACTCTATCTCAAAATAATTTATAACTATCAGAACAGTGCTTGGCAGCCCATAGGCTTCCAATGTGCCATGCCTGTTGTTACTATTGCCTGTTATTTTTAAAGCTTCACTCAAATTGTCTTTATTATGCCCATGGTTCCAGATGCATCAGAATTACCTGAGGATTTTTATAAACAAGACAGTCTGATCTATTAGGTCTGAGAAGGAGCTAAGGAATTTTTTTTTTAAGTTCACCAAGGAGATTCTGTTATGCGTTTGGATTTGGGAACCACTAAACCCCTTCATTGCCCACAGTTTTCTTATGAGTTTGGCACTAGTTCTCTCACATTCTTGTCACTGCGTACAAGTTACAGGCAGTTTTGTAGGTGGACTGACCTTAGATTTGGAAGATCCCAACTTAGATCTGTAACTTATCTATCCCTCCTAATGAGCTACATCTCACCAAGACATTAATGTGCAGAGAAGGGGGAGGCAGGAGAGCACAGGGACTGTGACCACTGGGCTTCAGAACTGGAAATCCCTGTGTTCAATCCAAGTTTTGGAACTTACTGGCTGTAGCTCTTCAGGCCAAGCTCCATGACCACTATTTTGTAACTGCTTGTTAAGAGGGATTTTGTTCAACCTAACATCTGCAATTCGGTACATAGCATCCTTCCCCTAATCCAGCAGTTCCCCTAATCCAACCTCCTGTTTCCCAGGGCCTCAGGCCCCAGACCTGGGCTCATCTGTGACTCGGTTGGTCCTCCCATCCTAGTCCTCCCCCATTTATGTCCTTCCCGCCATCCCTGCCGCCTCCATCGGAAATGAGACTTCCACAAACACCATCTAACCACCTGCCCTCCCTCACCCTGCTCCTTTCCAGGTTTCCTCAGGGGCTCCTGATTAGCTGTGGCTCCCTTTCAAACTTTCACTGCCTCCCCACTGCCTGCATACTCCGTGTGGCACTGCACAGGCACTGGCCTCAGCCCTTGAAAGTCCTGACTCGGGTTTCTAATGTTCTACTCACACTTAGTAACATGGTCATTCAATAATAACAACAGCTTCTGAGGAGACGCTGGGTGTTGGTATTCCGAGAAGATGCCAAAGAGTGTGTTGTCTCCAGGCCACAGGCCTGATTTGATCAAATCTGCTTCATCCTTTTGATTTCTCTTGGCATTTGGACTTGCTTGAGGCAAACACTGCAGGAGGTTTGGTTTTTACCTAAAATTATAATGTTGCTTTTGGGCTTGGAAGCTTGCGTGTAAAGCACTTGTGGCTGTTTAAACTCTGCAGCAAAGAAAAGGCCAGGAACACATTCCCGGTGCTCTGTTTCATGGAAACCCAGAGACAGCACAATCCATAACATCATGAAGGATACAGGAGAGGCTCTGGAGACCAAACCCACTCAGGTGTCCAGCTCAGGCCCCCAGATATGTCACTGGAGTTGGAGCCTGCCAAGTCCAGCTGCATTTGGAAAATACTTCAACCAAGCGCTGTCAGTCAGGGCCTCATGACCAGAAATCCATGCTTCTGCTGCTTGCTTTTTCCCTTTATTGATAACAGAGGTAACTCAAACCTTTAGCTCATATGTTATTAGCATGATCTTGAACTCTCTTCTTCAAAAGAACATTTTTGGGGGGATATACTGTATGTAAAATAGATCAAAACAACAAAAGGTTCATCAAGGGATGATGATCTCTATTCAATAGGGGATGTAGATCTCTATTATTGGTGGCAAGTAAATCATTGCAGAACCTCTGAAGTTCCTCCAGGTCTAGAGTTCTGAAACAAGTGCTTGTGTAGGCATTATTCAGACTCAGTTTCCTCTTCTGCATGCTTCATACCACCTCATTGTCATGGTGCAGGTATAGCAGAATTAAACCTCAACAGTGCACATTTAGACTGTTATTTACATCCAATTTCAATCACAAGTTCTCAGCCATCTAAGCTGCTAGTGAGGCGCCTGGCAGCAGCGGGTGGGTAGTAGTAAGCCCAGCTAGCAGGGTAAGTTCTGTAAGCTGCCTCATTAGATAAGAATGGCTGCTTTGCTCAAAGCCTCAAATACTCCTGGTTTGTGTCCTCAGGACTACTCTTGAACTCTGGAAACAAACAATGGGACACCAAGACACAGAAGATACCCAAGACAGTAAGAGCTGACTTTAATATTGGAGGACAGTGTAGACTGGCTGATATGTTTTCTCTGAGAGTAAAACTTCAAGTAGTTTTATCTTCATACAGTGCCTCAGGCTCCAAGTGATGAAGGGAGTTGTAACCAGTATAAGTATACTAGTTCCTGGTGGGAGGAAATGTGTCCTTTACCCACGGGGGAGGGGGAGGGTCTAAACCAAAACACATTTAGTTAACCTCCTTTCTTCAGCAAAAGAGATTGTTTCTCTGTTTTTAAGAACGGGTTTTTTTAAGTTAAGGGCTTCTTTAAGAAAACAAATAAATGAGTACGAGCCCTGCATCTTTCTCTCGAAATGTGTTTTGAAACCTCACAGACAAAGCCATGCCTCTGGGAATAGTCCAGCTGCTCTGAATGTTATGACAAAGGAATACAAGTTCAGGGACATGAACTCGAGATGCTAGACATTCTCATGACCTGGTGAGAAAGATAGCAGGGCTCCAGTTTCCAGGCCTGGGTTTTCTTTCCCCAAAAGACAAACCATCAGTCAGACCCATTGAATTCTCTGTATCACCAGTTAGGTTTTGCAGGAACAAGGGGCATGCATGTAGCTCCCAGGCCTCTCTTTGCAGACCCTGTTTAATTGGAATTGTTAATGCAAGACTGTGAGGAAGAAGAGCAGACTGGTTCTATGCTTTGGGAGAATCAGATGACAAGCACAACACTTTCTTTATCTTTGATTTTTCCATCCCTTGCTTGTCAATACTAGATTTAGACGTTTCTCTCCAGGTAACGTTTCTCCTTCCTCATAGACTTTTCTGTAATGAAGACTATGAAACTGAGGCTCACAGGCCCCATAATTGAGTCAAGGCCTACCCAGTGCAGGAGTTGCAACTGCGGTCTGCATGAATCTAAAGTCTGTATTTCCATTTTCTGACGTGGTTACCTAACCCATTACCTAGAAAGGAGCTTAGTTCCTAGGCAGGTGAACAGAAACATTAAGGGCTTCCAGGTAAGACTGATGTCTAGATCAGAAAATAGACCTTAGTATCAAATAGTCTATGAGGACAGAGCCACTGTAGGACACTGATTCTCAGCTTTGACTGCACTTTACAGTCATTTGAGAAATTTTAAAAAATACTAATGTCCGTCTCACCTCCAGAGATTCTGAACAAATCGGTCTAGATTATGGCCTAGGCGTCAGAATTTTTAAAAGCTCCCCAAGTAACACGAATATGCAGCGAAAACTAAGAACAACTGCTTAGGAAAGACAGAAAGAGCATCTTAGAAGGGGAAGCTGGAGCTGTTTAAATATCTGCTGCCCCAGGACCAGGGCCCAGAACAGGCTCCAGTGGCTCCCGAAGTATTGGGAGGAGGCTGGAGATGGCGGCAGGCAAGGGAGCTCAGCCAAGGCTGGCAGCCACACACCACACTGACTGTTACTCACAGAGCGAGCCAAAGGATTGACTCCTACATACTGGCATGTAATTATTTTATGAACTTAAATCTTAACTCTCCAGATAGATTATAAGTTCTCTGAGTTTGAGATGCCAGCACCCAAAAGATGTCTACCATCTTCCCCATTGAATCATCTGCACCAGAGGGCAGGACCTGTTGCTGTTCTTTGCTGTCTCTCAGGCTGCGTAGCACAGGACCGCACACATGGTGACTGGACATGGAGGGTGGGGGGACTTTAGCTGGAAGCATAGACATCCTGGAAAGGGTGATATTTTCATCTTAATTGATTCCAGAAGCCATTCTGCTTTCTCATCTGAAACTGGGAATTGCTTATGCGTGGTGTTAACTGAAGCCACCCTTTCCTTGCAAGCCCATAGGCCTCTTGCCCCACATTCAGCTTCCTGTGCTTTTTCTTTGGTACAAGTATGAAGGCTTCTGCTGCACATTAAATCTGCTAGTGAGATGGCCTTGGCAGAGGAGCCTTAAGGATATTCACTGGGTCCTGAGGGTTATGATTTTGAGGTTGATACTGAATCCTTCAGAGTAAGGAAAGTGGGCAGACTTCACAAATCAGCAGAAAAGCTGCCAAGACTGTGCTTGCCAATTGGTTTGTACATGATTCTCAGAATCTTGGTAATTTTATTGTGTGTCTGATTGAAAAATTATATTCACAGTCTTGGGCAAAACAAGAATAAAGAAATAATACACTTAATATTTGTATGCATACGGGTAGAAAGACTTTCACTATTTGAAAAAGCCAACTTTGAAAAGCCAAAGTTGAAAACCATAAAGGGCAAGCAAATTTGGTTGCAATTTTGTCAGAAATCCAGCAACAGTCCTTATAGCCATGGTACAGAAAGGAGATAAAAATGAAAAATTTTGTTAAGCATCTATTAGATTTATACAAGTTGTTTTCTAAATGTTGGATCATTTAATCCTTGCCACACTCTATTTTACCCATGAAGGTATTTTCAAAATACAGATAGGGGCCTATAACCCAACTTTCCAGAGCTTTCAGAATAGAAAACCAAATCTCTAACATTGTCTCCAACGTCTTGCATGGGCTGGCCCCATACTGCCTGTGTTCTGTCTGCTCTGACCACAGCAGTTCTTAAGTGAGCCTTGTTTCCTTCTACTGCAGGGCATTTATACACCTACTTTCCTCTTTTGGAAAACCCTTCTCCCTCTCTCCACCTCTAAATTCTCCTGTCATCCTTTACCTACTTAGTTCCAACTCTTCCTTCGGATCCCAAGGAAAATATACCAGTTAGGGTCTAGGCAGGAGACAAAAACCACACCATTTATTTGAAACAGAGGGGATATAATATAATGAATGATTAAATAAGTGCAAAGTTGTTGGCTAGGTGACAGAAGGAAAAAGAAAACTCTAAGCTGGGATTGGCAAACTGTGGCCCATGTGCCAAATTCAGTTCATGGCCTATTTGTATGACTGGTGAGCTAAGAATAGCTTTTACCTTTATAAAGCTTGTTAGAAAGAAAATGCAACAAAGTTTTTATGTGGCCCACCAAGTTTGAAATATTTACTATCTGGCCCTTTACAGAAAATGTTTGACAGTCTCTGCTCTAAGGTATCACAGGGGTAGCAACTCTAGGAAGTACCTACCACCTTTAGGTCTACAGGAACAAAAGTTGGAATTATTAAAAGGCAGAAAATTAGAGACGAGGCCAAGAGGTCTGAGACCCAGACTTCTGAGGAGAGGGTGCCAACTGGCTGGTGCAGGTGTCTATGAGATGGGGTGCAATGAGGCTGGTTTTACAAATAGCAGAAAAACTGTTCACTACACTGAGCTGTTGCCACAGGAGGGAACTGCTGCTGCCCAGGTGAAGAAGCATTCCCTGGGTGCCACTCACAGGTAGAGGATGCCACAGAAATCGCTCAGGAAGTAGACAGAAAGGAGCCAGTTTCTTCTTTCTCTTCCAGGCTTTTGTTCTCTCGCTATTGTACTCTCTTGGCAGAGCCAAGCATAAAGGCAGTTTGCAATGTGGTTTACAGGGTTCCAGCCCCAACATTGCAACACAGACAATAGAGGAGTAGGTTTGGAGAAATGAGACAATAATTTAATAACTGGCACAGGAAGCCTTCTCTGAAGTTCGTGATGTAGTCAGTCCCCTCTGTCATATCTATATTGCACTGTGTATCTTTTCTCCATATCATTTACTATAATTAGTGAAAATAAGGATGAATACTTATATAGCACTATGTACCAGCACAACTCTAAGCAGTTTTCAAGATTTAATCCCACAAAAACCCTGTGGAGGTATATACTCATATTATCCCCATTTTACAGGTAACGATACAGAGACACAGAGAGGGAAATACCTACTTACTCAAAGTTACACTCAGCTAGAAAGCAGAAGAACCAGACCTTGAACTCAGACAATCTTGTTTCAGGGTCTGTACTATTAATACTATACTACAGAGCCTCTTAATTTCAGTTTTACATTAATTTGTGAATTCTGACTCAATGTCTGTGTGTCTCATCAGGCTGGCTTCATGACGGCAGTGACGGGGTTTCTTTCTGCTGATCCCCTGTGCCTGGCACAAGGTCTGGCACTTAGAAGGCTCTGGATAAATATTTATTGCATGGTTGAATACATGGAGAAGGAATCTGAGTCACAGAAAGGTTTAGCCAACAGTTACCTGTAAGAGCTGGGATTCAAACCCAGGTCTCTTTGACTCCAGAGCCCATATTCTCCCCAGTCATGAGCTGGCAGGCGAGTGCTTTCCAGCTGGTGATATGGGAGGTTCCTGATTATGTAATTGAGGCACGGCAAATTCATCATTGTTCCTGTATTTTGAACAAATGTTGATGTTCCTTGGGGTCTTTGAGTTATCTAGGATGTATGATCAGCTACGCTTCTTCATTCTTAGATCTTGCTGCATGGAAACAATCCCTGTACTCTGTAACTATGGTCACCAAACTCAGGGTGCTGGATCTTCTACCCAAGCTTTCTCGGACATACTTTGTTAACGATAGTTACTGTCTGGTGAGGAGTTTGGCAATGGGGGTAAGAACACTTCTATTTTGTATTCTATATACTGTTTAAGTAATTGGTTATCTTATAATGAGAATACTAAAGAAAAATATTTAATTAAAAGTATTGAAAACAGAAGTGTTTCTTCTAGCAAATTTGAACATGACTAAATGGTATTCTGTTACTTCAGGACAATGTCCTTTCTCCTAAGCATGTCATTTGCCAACTCCTCTCTACCTCTCTGGTCTCATCTCTCTACACATAGTCCAAATACTTGCAGGGCTCCACATGCTACATTTTCTCTTTTCTCTGTGGCTTTTGCAATACTGTTCTTCTCCAAGTAAAGTCAATGTCCTGACAATGGTACATGAGACCCTCTGTGATCTGGTCCTTAGAGCAGTCCACTTGCCCTTTCTCTCCCGCTATCTGATGCCAGAGGAGAAGTTTGGAGGAATCAGATGGAAATAACCGAGAAAAGCCAAAGAATGGTATGTTTCACAAACATTTATTCATTCAGTTTACCTATTAACCAGCTAATAAAATCAAATCACTCAATGTAATCAGCTAAGTTTTCCACATAGGCTATTTTTAAAGCAACAAAATCAATCTTAGGCAATTTTCTGTGACCAGTTATCTCAGATGTTCCTATAATTAGCAGCCACTCCAGAAACTCTGCATGAGGTGTGGCCTTGGGCAGTAATCTGGTTGAGTGGGGCATTGGGAATAAGGAGAATAGAGGAGTGTTCTCAAACCTATATTTATATGGTAAACATATTGTTTTTATTTGATTCTGTTTATTGGCTTGGAGGGGATTTGTCAGAGAATCCACAAATTTCACAGCAACTGCTAATGAAACTAAATGCTAAATCTCTGCTGGTTTAAACAAAAACAAATGTATCTAGATTAAGAGAAATAGGGAATAGGAGGTTATAGGGGTGTCTGACAAGAGCCAGTTAGTGGAATTCAGGCAGGCTCAGGGGAATACTGAACTAGGGGCTGAGAAGCCCTCCGAATCGTCCAGCTTCTTTCTTATGGCCAATAAGCCAGCTTCAACTTCCCAACATTGTGGGGAACATGGCTGCCCCACAGCTCCCAAAGTTTATATTAAACTTCCGACCTCAAAGAGGTATAAACTCCTGGTCTCAAAAATAAACTATAAGAGAAAGAATGGATTGGTCCAGCTTGAGTTAGGTGGATACTCCTGGTTTAGTCAGCAGCTAGAGGGAAGGGGTCACGTTGTACATCAAGCCTGCTGGAGAGGGAGGGGGCATATGTGTGTGGGCAGGCAGGGAGGTGTGATTTTGATCTGGGCAGACATTTCAGAAGACATCTACTCTATTAAGAAAAGGCATTCATAATCTCCAGAGGGGAAAAGTATGTTCCACAACACACCTGGGCACACAGAGAACATTTCATTATTGCTTGCTACCGAACTGGAAAGACCCTCAGAGGTAACTGTGAAATACTGGTTGACTGAGCCATGGATTAAGTTGTTATTTCTATAACATTACTATTTCTATAACAATGCCTTGGTTACTTGACTCTCGACTGTCTGGCAGCCTTAAACAGTATGAAGCCAAAAATAATAGCAACAACTTACATAACACCTTAATATACTACACCCTGTTCTAAGCACTTTAACTTTCGTTAACTCATTTAAATTAATCTTCATAACAATCATGTTAGTCAGGGTTCTCCAGAGAAACAAAACCAACAGGACACATACAGATATGTAAGAGGAGATTTATTATAGGAATTTGCTCAGGCAATTACAGAAGCCAGAAAGAATGCAAAATATACCATCTGCAAGTTGGAGCACCAGGTAAGCCAGTGGTGTGATTCAGTCTGAGTTCAAAGGCCTGAGAATGAGGAGAGCCAGGGTATAAGTCCCAGAGTCTGAAGACCCAAGAACCAGGAGCTCTGATATCCAAGGGCAGGAGAAGATGGATGTCCTGGCTCAAGAGGAGAGTGACAATGCACCCTTCCTCTGCCTTTTTGTTCTATTTGGGTGAGCCCTCAGTGGATTGGATGATACCAGATGAGACTATGCAGATCTTCTTGACTCATTCTACTGATTCAAATGCTAATCTCTTCCAGATACACCCTCATAGACACTCAGAAATAATGTTTTACCTGCTGTCTCGGTATTCTCTGACTCAGTCAAGTTGGCACATAAAACTAACCATCACAAATAGATATTATTTCCATTTTACAGGCGTGTTAACTGAGACACAGAAGTGATGTCATTTACACAAGGTCACTCTCCCAATAAGAGGTGGAGGTAGGGTTTGAATCCAGGTAGTCCGCCTTCAGGGTCCATGCTCTTAACAGTGCAGGAAACAAGCTTCCGGGGGAGTGGTTGGGAATAGGTGAAAACTTCAAAGACAAAGCTTCGAAGACAATCTTGATGGATGAACTCGCCAAATAAAAGGAACTCTTTCATCAGCCAATGATGGCAGCCAGAGTCAGGAATAAGAGAAGCTGCACCAAAAAGTGGGAGAAGAAACAAGAAAACATCAAAAAATATACACAGGAGAAAGAGACCCATAGACAGAAGAGGTGGTACAAAGAACAGTGTGAAGTGGGAAAACCAGGGAACACAACTTTCAGGAAGAAACGAGATATTGTCTCAGTGTTTTTCAGTTGTGGTCCACAGACCTTCTGAGCTCTTGATAAAAATATAGTTGCTGAGGCCTCACCTTTGACTGAATCAGTAATCTATCAGATCTACCAGAAAGCCACCTGTTCTAACAGACACTATTAGGTATTCTCATCTCAAGAGAGCACTGAGTGAGCAGCAAACAACTTTTTTTTTTTTAATGCCCTCCCACAATCCCTGTAGATATATCACTGGATATGGCAGTGTCTGTAGTATGTAATGCATTTTTAAATGACTCCCATTGATAGGGAGGCGTAAAATGAGAACCCACATGCAGAGCTTTTGTTTTAGCTCTGGCACAACCTATCCATGTGACTATTGGCAGACAATTTCTCTGCAGTCTAAGATTTTACGCTGTCAAGGTTGTAGGTTAGACTGGATCCATGAAAGGTATCTGGAACTCATCCTTCCACACATATTCTTCCACAAGTCCTGCACCACCTACATTCTCACTTGGCCATGGCAAACATCATTAATCAATCATGACACTCCTCGCTGAGGCCTGATGAGGCTACCCAATACAATATTTAACATAGAGCCCTAGGCACCCACTAACAATGCTGGAAGTTGAAACTTTCCTATTATCTCTGGACTAGAGATAATCCATAAAGCTCCTGTAAGCTCTAAAAATAACTCTCTTAAGGGAAAAAGTAATTTCACATTCTGCTTTACAGGGTTCATTTTCATTTATATAAAAGTGCATTTAACACATAGTTTTATATTCTGATTTATTTCAAATCTCACTCAGACCTTCCCTCTCCCCATTATTCCAACCTCGATTGTAATTATGATTTGAATGTTATTTCTCCTGAAAGCCCACTAGATCTTTATTATCAAATTATGCTGAAGTTAGACTAACTTTGCCTTAAACTTATATTTTAAGTCAGCTTGAATTTGAATACAACCCTATTCACAAAAACAAGTTCAAAGTTGAAGAATTTGTAGGAAAGAAAGAGAAAGGAAGGAAAGAAAAATAATGGAAGGAGAGAAATAAAAGAAAGACTCCTGATTTAACTTTAGAAAAAAAACTTTCTGAAGTGATGGAACCAGTCCTGGCCTGATGATTACTCAAGAGACATTCTCAGGCCAATTGTAAATAATTCAAAGTTCTGCATTTTTGTTTAAGAATTCTGAGAATCATGCTAACAAATTAGCCAAGACTGAGGAGGAAAAAAGTTTAAAAAGTATGATGTAGCTGACCTTAATTATTCTTAAATCCCATGAATTCTATGCCAATAAAAACAATGTTTTCTTACTGGCCTTAGGCCTGGATTGAAATTGTTGAAAGTAGTGACTTTTCTCCTCTTATTACCTCAAAGAACATTGTGTCAGGATAGGAAATAAATATTTCAAGTTGGCAAACAGTTTTCCCAAAGCAATTCTAGCAAAATTTGGAGATGGCAGGAATAGGTGGGTTTTAATTTTCTGATCTGGACTCAAAACTGAAACATTTTGGTCTGGACACTTTATTGTGAGGCCTGGAAGAGTTCCCTCGACATCATTTGTCCCTTGGATCCCAACCCAGACCTTACTTTGGTGGAGGCCCGGTCAGGAACCTGGGCTGTATTGTATTACTTAACCAATCACAAGCATGAGAAACCTCATG
The DNA here is from genome assembly GCF_029289425.2 of Pan paniscus. NCBI lineage: Eukaryota > Metazoa > Chordata > Mammalia > Primates > Hominidae > Pan > Pan paniscus. Next base: position 87,544,240 of record NC_073258.2, on the reverse strand, counting down.
CTCTGCTGGGAAAATGCACCAAGACAAGTGGGCCTAGGTCAGATGGATCCCATTTTTTAAAAACCTCAGGAAACTGGACTGAGGCCCTAGAGGACAGAGAGATTGGCTGAATTAGCAAAATGTCTGAATTTTAAAATATTTGATCAAAAAAAGATGTATGATATTAAGGCACACAAGTAGCTGAAATTAACTCCTCAAAGTGGGCTACCTGGTAGAGGTGCCTGTATCTTCTTGAAGGCATAGACGTATCCCCTTTGTAAGCTGCAGAACAAATGTGCAAATGAATGTGAGATAAACTCCCTTTAATGATTGTTCCCTTACATGTGATTGACATTTTCTCTGTGACCATATAGCATAGTGCTGCAGTTTTAATCCAAAGATCTGATTTCACATACTAACTCCAAAGCCCCTTGCATATCACTCTTATTTTTAGATGTCATCCTAACAAGTTGATTCTCTGGGTTCCCAGTATACAACATATTAAAAAAGAGTAGACCCTAAAAGGAGGCAATGTGACAACAGCTAGCAGTGATCACTGATGTCTTTTCAATAAGAGAAGAAATAGAAAACTTTAAAAGCAAGCTGGAAAAATTAAAAGATTACATGTCTGAGACCATTTCATGAAGGCAAATTGCCCAAAGGACTTCACTCACCCGAAATGATATATAGTTATTGAGTTAAGAATAATTATTATAGTAATTGATAAGATTGTATCATATTCATTAACTCTGTTTAAGAAAATAGGGATATATGTCATACACTTCAGTTTAAAAAAACGTTTTTTGAACATCTAGTACGTGCCAGGCACTGTGCTAAGTGTAGAGATTTAAGGGAAAATAGGATTTGTGTTTGTAGTCTAGAATATGAAACAGATAATGTGACTTTTTATTTTTTATTTTTGTCTAAAAAATACTGACATGTTAGTACTTAACAGGGTAAGATAACTACACTGGAAAATTTACTTGTATGGAAGAGCTTATTCCCTGGATAAATGGTTTGTGGCTGTGAATTATTGTGAATCCCATAGTTGGAAGAACATTAATCAGCTAATCAGGCTCACACTTAAGGGATGAATTTGCTGCCCTAATTAATGTATAATATTTAATCCAAGCCCTTCCTTATTTCCACTTCTAAAAGGTATCATGTTGACAACTGTATTAGTCTGTTTTCATGTACCTGATAAAGACATACCCCAGACGAGGTAATTTATAAAGAAAAAGAGGCTTAACGGACTCACAGTTCCACGTGGCTGGGGAAGTCTCACAGTCATGGCAGAAGGTAGAAGCACGTCTTACATGGCAGAGGACAAGAAAGAATGAGAACCAAGCAAAAGGGGTTTCCCCTTATAAAACCATCACATCTCATGAGACTTATTCACCACCACGAGAACAGTATGGGGGAAACCCCTCCTGTGATTCAATTATCTCCCACCAGGTGCCTCCCACAACATGTGGGAATTATGGGAGCTACAATTCAAGATGAGATTTGGGTGGGGACACAGCCAAACCATATCAACAAGTAAGATCAAATTTGGCAGCCAGAAGAAAACTGAAGTTAATTAGTACCATATTTTTAACCCTCAATTTAATACTTTATTATACGATTTCAGTATTCTATAATTTCTCACATTAATAGTATTTTTCACCAACAAGATTGCATATTTAACTTTAGAAACTTTATTAGGCTGTTCTTGCACTGCTATAAAGAAATACCTGAGACTGGGTAATTTATGAGAAAAGAGGTTTAATTGGCTCATGGTTCTGTAAGCTGTACAGGAAGCATAGTGCTGACATCTGCTTCTGGGGAGGCCTCAGGGAGCTTTTACTCATGGTGGAAGGCAAAGTGGGGGCTTACACATAACATGGCATAAGCAAGAGCAATGGCGGGTTGGGGGGAAGAAGGTGCCACACACTTAGAAATGACCAGATCTTGGCCAGGCACGGTGGCTTATGCCTGTAATCCCAGCACTTCGGGAGGCCAAGGCGGGTGGATCACGAGGTCAGGAGTTTGAGACGAGCCTGACCAAAGTGGTGAAACCCCCCTCTACTAAAAATACAAAAATTAGCTAGGTGTGGTGGCATGTGCCTGTAATCCCAGCTACTCGGGAGGTAGGATAATCGCTTGAACCCAGGAGGTGGAGGTTGCAGTGAGCCGAGATCACGCCATTGCACTCCAGCCTGGGCGACAGAGTGAGACTCCGTCTCAAAAAAAAAAAAAAAAGACCAGATCTCATGAAAACTCATTTACTATCATGAGGACAGCACCAAACCATGAGGGATCTGCCCCCATAAGCTAAACACCTGGCACCAGGCCCCACCTTCAACATTGAGGATTGCAGTTCAACATGAGATTTGGGCAGGGACAAATATCCAAATTATATCAGAAACAATTGTGACCAGCTCAAGGCTGTGTATGTTTAGATTTAGACTTAGCTAATATTTCTTCATTGCTTCCTAAATGTGACCTCTGTGGAAGGCGTTTTTCACAGACATTATCTCATTTAATCCTTGTATTAGCTCTATAAGAATTTTTGATGTGAATATTACCACAATTTTTGGAGTAAGAAAACTGAAGCTAGGTGATTTATGTTAGGTAGTCTATGATCCTACTTTTTTTTTTTTTTTTTTTTTTGAGATAGAGCCTTGCTCTGTCGCCCAGGCAGGGGTGCAGTGGCGCAATCTCAGCTCACTGCAGCCTCCACTTCCCAGGCTCAGGTTATTCTCTCACCTCAGCCTCCCAAGTAGCTGGGGTTATAGGTGCGTGCCACCATGCCCAGCAAATTTTTTGTATTTTTAGTACAGATGGGGTTTTGCTATGTTGCCCAGGCTGGTCTGGAACTCCTGGACTCAGGCAATCTGCCCAACTTGGCCTCCCAGAGTGACGGCATGAGCCACTGTGCCCAGCCATGATCCTACATCTTGTAAGTGAATTTGAACTCAGGTCCTAGACTCCAGATCCAATATTGAATAATGGTTTCTGGCCATGCTCATTTATAGTCTTTGACTGCAGTTTAATGTCATCTCAGAATATTTTTTAGATTTTTGGATTATTTATTTTTCCTTTGTCATTTAGACCCTAACTTGTAGATCAGGTTTCACATCTGTGCTGCAGTTTAGCACCCAAAAAAGAAATTTTATATATGAAAGAGCCAGAGTATATTTTTCTTTATCCTTTGGTTATTTTTCCTTTCCTCTTCACATAGCTTGTGGTTAAATTATTTTCCTTAGACTTTCATACTAAAATAATTTGCCTTTGGGTAGAGGCCAAGCACAGACCATTTTCAATTCTCTACAAGATTGTTTTTCTAAGCAGCTCAAATGAAAAAATTCCCATGTCTTACAATGGGCATTTGTAAGTTGATTATTTTGGGCAATCAGTGCTAAAATGTAGAGTCTCTTCAAAATCTTGAATCTTCTCAGTACACCTACCTTTAGGAAATGACCTAAAATAACGACATAGAAAACAATAGCAATGACCCCAAAGCCCACATCAGTTATCATTTCCAGATTCATGCAACAGTTTGTCTTCTTTATATTGAGTTTAACTTTTAAACGAGACTTAGTTACCTTAGAGCAAACTAAGAATTGGAAAGAAGAACCTTCAAACTAAACAAAATAAACATATGGCTTACATTTGTTGAGTGCTTACCTTGTGCCAGGAATAATGCTCAGTGCTTTAACTGCATTATTATTTTCAAAACCTACAATCCCCTGTAGTAGGTAATTTTTTATGTATATACTAGATGAACTAAAGCTCAAGGAAATAATTTGTCCAAGGCCACTCAGCAGTAATAAATGCCAGACCCAGAACTGAAAACCAAATCAGACTGGCTCCAGATCGCTTGTTCTTCATCTTTAAAAAAAAACAAAAAACAAAAAAAAACTACTATTTTGGAGTATTTTAGATGAACAGAAAAGTTGCAAAGGTAGTACAAGAGTTCATGTATACCCCTTACCCAGTTTTCCCACATTGTTAACATTTCCATGGTTTTATCATTTAACATTTATCAAAACTAAGAAATTAATATTGGTACATGACTATGAACTAAACTCCAGACTTTCTTTGGATTTCACCAGTTTTTCTATTGGTGCCTCTTTTCTGTTCTAGGATCCAATCCAAGGTACCATATTACATTTGGCTGCCATGTCTCCCCATCCCCTCTGGGTTATGACAGTGTCTCAATCTTTCTTTATTTTTCATGACCTTGAGAGTCCTGAAGGGCACTGGCTAGGTATCTTGTAGAATGTCCCCCAACTAGGTTTATATGATGTTTTCCTCATTATTAGACTGAAGTTATGAGTTTTTCAAAGGACTATCACAGAGGTAGAATTCTTATTCTTAACCACTTTCTGATGCTGTGTGACTTTCAGATGTGCTTGTACTGTTAGTGGGCAGGGTAATTCTATTTGTCATTCTACCAAAGAATGAACTATAGTATTGATATGATTTGGAAAAAAAATAGTTCATTTAAGAAGAATTTAAAATCCCACAATGACTTGCTTATTTCCATATAGACAGTTAACAGTTTAAGAATTAACATCAGCACTGAGAATTTCCTAATAAAGTGATGTTTCAGGTGAAGAGAAATTCCAGTATTTTCATGTTGAAAATATGTCCAAGAGAAGTAAACCTAAATATTATAAAAGTTTTATTCATAAAATCTCTTTACAGTTATTTATGATAATGAAACATTTAGAAAATAGCACAAATGCCTAACAAAGGAATAGTTAAGTAAATTATGGCATATCCCTTATCACGGTGTATTACACAAACTTTTAAAAAGATATTTACCAAAATGGGTCATAATGCAGACAATATTTACTGGAAAAGCAGGATATAACATTGCTTTTTGTTTATAGTCACAACTAACAATATATGTACTGTCTTAAAGTGACAAGAACATATACCAAAATGTCAATAGTGGTTGTGCTTTGGTGGTGAGACTGTAAGTTTTACTTCCTTCTGCTTATCCATGCGTTCTATGCAATTAGGATGTTTATGAGTTTTTTTAATTGTTATTGGTGGTTTTTAATCTTTTCAAAGAAGTATGCTCTGAAATCACTACAAGAATATTTTGTGACTTTAAGAAGTGGTTATGCAAGAAAATCCTTGAGAGCAAGAGCCATGACTTAGGTTTCACTCTGTCCCCCAGCCCCAACCCCTAAGCCATAGCACCCTCAAGGTCAGAGTGCTGAGATTCTGAGTATGGGAAGTTGAGAAGAGGAAGGAGGTGCTTCACTGCTACTTACCTCACACCACCACCAACACCCCCATGTGTATGGGGTAAGTAGTAATGAAGTACTTCCTCAATAGCTTTCTGAAAGCAAGGTGCAGACTCAGACAGAGGTGAACTCTTATTAGCTCTGTGATCTTGATAAGTCATCCCACCTTGAGGCCTGTATTTCTACCTTGATCAAGATGCAGTATAAAGATGTGGTTAAGTGGAGTGTTACTACCTGATGTTGAGTCTTGGACAGGTAACTTAATTCTCTGTTTCTCCATTTCTTCATCCATAAAATGGGAATAATACTAGAATGTACTTTATGAGACTTGGGGGAGGACAAAATAAGTTAATGTATGTAAAGTGCCATTCATGATTGAATAGTTAATCCTTACTTACCAGAAGTTTCAGAATCCTGTACTAGATGATTTCTTGGGTAACCTCCAACTCAAAAATTCCATAATTCCAATTATCCAGAGGCTACAGCTTCTCAAATTGTGGCCTTGAAAAAATATGTGTAGGGTCCAGATGTGGCTAGAAGCTCACTAAGATTTGTGCCGATGGAAGAATAGTTTATAAATTCCTGTTTTGATTTCTGAAAGTAAAAAAAAATTTCCAAAAGGACCTCAAGCCAAAGGCTATAGCTCTTGGTTTTTCATACTCCGTGATATTTTTTTAAAAAACGATTTGGTTCTGCCAGAATGCGTGTATTCTTATGGCCAAAAACCCTAAAAGTCATCTCATGGCCACATGTGACATGATTTAGTATTTAGTACATTTTATTAAAAAGCAGCTCATTAATGTATTGGAAGTGGGAAGTGGTATGGAGCTGGGAGTACCAAGCTCTTAATATGCAATACAATATGAAAAATAATACCAGTATCAGAGAAGTGGCTGGACCTGTTTATAGGCTAGAGAGATATAGAGAAGATATTGAAAAGTTTAATTTCCACAACACTTAACTCAGGGAAGTGTTTGGCAAATCAAGTGAATATTTGAGGTTTGAGGACTTAGCTTTGAGAGACTATGAAAAAAAATCCATAGGCACCTAGTTGGTGCCTGTTGCTAAAAAGCTGAGAAGACAAGGAATTGAGGTCGAAGATAAGGCACCACCCTGGGAATTTGGAGACCTGGGTCCCTCAGAGAAGGTTATGCCTGCTTTGAGAAGGGGTTGGTGTCTGTTTGATCCATTGAGAGCCCAGACAGAAAGGAAAACAGGTCCTCAGTCTGCTCAGATGGAGCAAACAGGGGTTCTGGATTCACAGCAAAGGCAAAATCCATCCTATGTATTTTGGGTTTAAGTTAACTCCAAATCAGATCAATTCAAGAGTGGATGTTTTAACTGGCTGAAATGAGTTTATAATTTCTACATAAGTGGTGAAAATACAGTCTTAAAGTACTTTGCAGTCTCCAGTGTTGTAATAGTCTTTGGAATCAGCCAGACATGAGTTTGAATGCCAGCTCCACAGTCTGTTAGCTGAGGCAATAAGTGACTGGGGCAAATCATTTAAGCTCTGTCTTCTCTAGTTCTTTCTTAGAGGTCCTGGGAAGATGATGTGAGCTTCTGATTCAAAGTGCTGAGCAAATGTCTCTTTTGGTACCAGTACCATGCTGTTTTGGTTGCTGTAGCCTTGTAGTATAGTTTGAAGTCAGGTAGGGTGATGTCACCAGCTTTGTTCTTTTTGCTTAGGATTGTCTTGACTATACAGGCTCTCTGTTGGTTCCATATGAAATTTAAAGTAGATTTTTTCTAATTCTAGGGAGAATATCAATGGTAGTTTGATGGGTATAGCATTGAATCCATGAATTACTTTAGGCAGTATGACCATTTTCACGATATTGATTCTTCCTACCCATGAGGATGGAACGTTTCTCCATTTGTTTGTATCCTCTCTTATTTCCTTGAGCAGTGGTTTGTAGTTCTCCTTGAAAAGGTCCTTCACATCCCTTGTTAGCTGTATTCCTAGGTATTTTATTCTCTTTGTAGCAATGGTGACTGGGAGTTCATTCATGATTTGGCTCTCTGCTGTCTATTGTTGGTGTAAAGAAATGGTTGTGATTTTTGCACGTTGATTTTGTATCCTGAGACTTTGCTGAAGTTGCTTATAAGTTTAAGGAGTTTTGGGGCTGAGATGATGGGGTTATCTAAATATAAAATCATGTCATCTGCAAATAGAGACAATTTGACTTCCTCTCTTCTTATTTGAATACGCTTTATTTATTTCTCTTGCCTGATGCCCTGGTCAGAACTTCCAATACTATGTTGAAAAGTAGTGGTGAGAGAGGGCATCCTTGTCTTGTACCAGTTTTCAAAGGGAATGCTTCCAACTTTTGCCCATTCAGTATGATATTGGCTGTGGGTTTGTCATAAATAGCTCTTATTATTTTGAGATATGTTCCATCAATACCTAGTTTATTGATAGTTTTTAACATAAAGGGACACATAGATCAATGGAACAGAACAGAGACTTCAGAAATAACACCACACATCTACAACCATCTGATCTTCGACAAACCTGAAAAAATAAGCAATGGGGAAAGGGTCTCCTATTTAGTAAACGGTGCTGGGAAAACTGGCTAGCCATATGCAGAAAACTGAAACTGGACCCCTTCCTTTCACCTTACAAAAATTAACTCAAGATGGAGTAAAGACTTAAATGTAAAACACAAAACCATAAAAACCCTAGAAGAAAATCTAGACAATACCATTCAGGACATAAGCATGGGCAAAGACTTCATGACTAAAACACCAAAAGCAATTGCAACATAAGCTAAAATTGACAAATGGGATCTAATTAAACTAAAGAGCTTCTGCACAGCAAAAGAAACTAGCATCAGAGTGAACAGGCAATCTACAGAATGGGAGAAGATTTTTGCAATCTACCCATCTGACAAAGGTCTAATATCCAGAATTTACAAGGAATTTAAACAAATTTACAAGAAAAAAACAACCACATCAAAAAGTGGGCAAAGGATATGAACAGACACTTCTCAAAAGAAGACATTTACATGGCCAACAATCATATGAAAAAAAGCTAAACATCACTGATCATCAGAGAAATGTAAATCAAAACCACAATGAGATAACATCTCGCACCAGTCAGAATGGCAATTATTAAAAAGTCTGGAAACAATAGTTGGTTGTGAGGCTGTGGAGAAATAGGAACACTTTTACACTGTTGGTAGGGATGTAAATTAGTTCAACCATTGTGGAAGACAGTATGGCGGTTCCTCAAGGATCTAGAACCAGAAATACCATTTGACCCAGCAATCCCATTACTCGATATATACCCAAAGGAATATAAATCATTCTACTATAAAGACACATGCACACATATGTTTATTACAGCACTTTTTACAATAGCAAAGACATAGAACCAACCCAAATGGTCATCAATGATAGACTGGATAAAGAAAACGTGGTACATACACACCATGGAATACTATGTGGCTATAAAAAGGAATGAGATCATGTCCTTTGCAGGGACATGGATGAAGCTGGAAGCTATCATCCTCAGCAAACTAACACAGGAACAGAAAACCAAACACCACATGTTCTCACTCATAAGTGGGAGTTGAAAAATTAGAACACATGGACACAGAGAGGAACAACACACACCAGGTCCTGTTGGGGGTTGGGGGGAGAGGGAAGGTAACTTAGAGGATGGGTCAATAGGTGCAGCAAACCACCATGCCACATGTATACCTATGTAACAAACCTGCATGTTCTGCACATGTATCTCATTCTTTTTAGAAGAAATAAAAATTAAAAATAAAGAGTAAACAAAACAAAGTGCTGAGCATAGAACTAGGCACATAATGCATATCCAATAAATGGTTGATATTGGTGTATTGTCCTTGTTCCTCTCAGCAACTTTTTGAGATGGTAGCTATTAATATCCCCATTTTACAGATGAGAAAACTGAGGTTTAGAGTGGCTGAGTAGATTGCCTAAGATCAAACATCTAGACCCCTAGTAAGAGCCAACAATCAAGGCCCTATTTTCAGACTTAACTTCTAGAGTCTTCCCATTGCATGATAAGGAAAAGCCCTCCTTTGAATACAGCACTAATCAGATATTCATTTTTCTTCCCCCCCCCCCGCTTTATTGAGTTATATTTGACAAATAGAAATTGTATATATTTAAGATGTACAATGTGATGATTTGATATATATAATATATATACATACATTGTGAGATGATGACCACAATCACGCGAATTAACATATCTGTCACCTCACATAGTTACCCACCTTTTTTTGTGTTGAGAACACTTAAGATCTACTCTCTTAGAAAATTTCAAGTATACAATTCTTATTAACTATAGTCACCATACTGTACATTAGATCTTCAGAACTTACTCATCTTTTTTTCTCTTTTTGTTTACAAGTGTCTGCTGTAAGGAGAGGCTTTATTCATAATTAAAAATTTATACCCTTTGACCAACATCTCCCCATTTCCCCACACCCCGGGCCCTGGCAACCACAATTCTATTTTCTGTTATGAGTTCAACTTGTTTATATTCCTCAAGTAACTGAGATCATGCAGCATTTGTCTTTCTATGTCTGGTTTATTTCACTTAACTTAATGTCCTCCAGGTTCATCCATGTTTTGGCAAATGGCAAGATTTCTCTCGCTCTTTAGGGCTAAATAATATTCACATATATATGAGGTTGAGACCCAAATCCAGAACGCTGTCTGGGAAGTCAGGTTGGCTTGAAGTGATATCTGGAGTTTGGGACTGTCCAGACCCCAGTGCTACAGCTGCCTGACAACTGGATTGTCTGCCATCGTCCACTGTGCCTGGCTTTTCTGGCCAACAGTTGGTGCTGTTTTGTTCAGCAAAACACTTATCACCTATTTGTTGTCAGCCAGTCACTGACTGGGTCTTGAGTTGCAACAAGTCCTCATTGTTTCTCCCAAAGCTCAAAAGCAAATACTCTGTCAGTTATTGTTCATGCTTGTGAGCACAGACCCTGCCCCCCCGCCACCCCCTATTGCAGCAATCTGCCCTTGAGTAGAAGACAAGAGCCACCCCCCAACCCCACAGCCCAAAAGAGAACTACAGGATGCCAATAGATTCATGCATGCACAGCCATCCTGAGCAGCAAGGGATGTGAGTCGCTCAGGCTGGGCTTCCCAGGGGCCTTGGAATGGAAAGTGGAATCTCCTGCTGCTGCACCTTCTACCTTTGTGCACGGCATCACTCCCATGGCATATGCACTGATTTCCACATTTGCTAAATTTTTAGCACTATCCTCCCCATAATATCTAGGCTCAACTTAAATGCCCCTTTCTCCATGAAATATCAGGAGTAATGGTTCTTTCCTTTGAGGTCTCAAGGTATTTAGTTTCTGCTTGCAGATCACTTTATTATAAAGTATTTCAGACACAGGAAAAAATATAACGATAATATGAGAAATATCCATATAACAATCATCTAGTTTTTAAAATGAAACATTATAAATACATCTGCTGCCCCCTCTATTCATCTCTCTGGTCATGTTCCTTTCATCACCCCTAATGTAATCACTGTCATAAATTTGGTGTTTAATGATTCTCTTGCATGTTTTTACACTTCTACTACACATGGAGGCATTCTTAAACTATAGCCTTTTGGCATATGTTTAAACATGTTAGACATTATACGAAATGTATGTAGCCTTCCTCAACTTCCTGACTTCTAGGATGGGTCTGATAGTTTATACCCTTGAAGGGTTGTGAGGACTAAATGGGTTAACAAATGCAGAGCACATAAAGAAATGCCTGGTGCATAATGTGTTGAGTAAGTGTTAGCTATTATTATCATTATATTTATATATAATTTTGCTTATTGTGTTTCTAGAGTTATCCATTTTATACATTTGGTTTTAGACCATTTATTTAGCATTCCATCACATCAGTAAACTGAAACTTACTTCTCCATGCCTATGTCGAAGAACATTTAAGTTGTTCCCAATTTTTTGCTATTACAATTTTGTAATCAATATTCTTGTACATGTCTTTGTAAACACGGGCAAGTTTTCTGGCTTAAGAGTGCAGCATTGCTGATATATATTCTTCAGTATGTTTTAACTCACTTCTGACTAGTATACTAGGGTTTGGTTAGGGGTGTGTGTGCATGCATACATATATGCACACTTATCATTCCTAGCAGATTGTAAGCTCTTTGAAGACAGGCCTAATTCAATCATTCACTGATTCATTTAGCAAATATTCATTTGGCACCCAGTATAGGCAGTGTACAGGTCTAGGTGACAGGATGCAAAGATTAAATGGCACAGGCTATCTCCCAGAGCTTTTTCTGCTCTGGAAGACATACTCAGGACACATGTAGTCAGAATCATGGTCATTTCAGAGGGTAAGGGACTTGGTTTTCACTGAATATTCATGATGGACCAGGCACTGTATATACACTGTCAATCAACCACACGTTAATGGCACCACTTACTACTTGGGTACCTGGGACTACTCATTAATCTTGCTGAGTCCTGTACCTCTGATGAGAAAGCACTATTTTATTGTGTTTAAGAGAATAAACCTGAGTTCAAATCCAGGCATCGCTACATGTCAGCTGCATGACCTTGTATGAAGGATTTAACTTCTCTAAGTTCTTGCTTCCTGGTCTGTAAAATGGTGCTAACTACAGCATCTATCTAAAAGGGATTTATGAAGATTACATGAGAAAAATGCCAATAAAGTGTTTACACAGTGCCTGACACATAAGAGCTCAATCATTGGTGGCTATAATCACGATCATGTCAATTGCTATCCATTATCAAAAAAATACGTGCCTTTTTAGAAGTAAGCATATCTGGGAAGTCATTATGGAATTTTTACTTTCTTCATTGCACCAAGACTTACCAGTGAATTATCTTATATACCAGTTAATTATCTGATATACCAGTTACTACCTCTTCTATATGAATGCATATTCACAATGTATTTCATCTCAGCCTTACTGTATTTAGAGAATAGTAAAGTTTTACTTTATTTTTAATTTTTTCAACCAACAGATTTTGCTCTAATTAACAGAAAGAACCGATAACTCCTTGTATTCATCTTGACTGCCCTCTGGACATGGGCAGGTTTCCAAGCCCACAAGTTCTGCCAGCAGCTGCACACTTTAACCTCTAGAGGGAGCTGAGAGGGAATTTGAGTCCATTGCTCTGACTGAGCAAAACGGCATTTAAATTACACCTGAAAACATCACTATCCACTATTGAGAGTGCATCCTCAGAGAAAAATCCTGGGATCATTTCCCCAAATCGATTCAACATTGCCCAGATTGCTTCCATCTCATGCATTCTTTGTTTTAGTAGAAATGGGCTTCATTACAGAGTGGTCTCCAGCTCCCCATAGTGGCCCCTCCTAGTAATTTTTTCTAAATTAAGCAAGCGTGCGTGGACTCAAGAGCTACACAGCAGTATTTCTTGGCTGCTTCTTTCTCCCTCTGCAAGAAACAGGAATAACATTTCATAAATAATGAGCTGCAGCTGAACTTTAATCTGCTAGATCCATTTAAAAATGTTTGGAACTTTCCCTGTCTCTCTAAGAATTACCTTCTGGATTTTTCTGGCTTTGTTTTTTGGTTTCTTTTGCATTGTAACCTTATATTAAGGAGTATGCTGCTTATGTTTAAATTAATCAATTCTGAAATAAAATGTATTTACTTTCTCCCCAAACAATAGCCTGGTGCCAAGCATGTGGGAAATACCTCATAGGTACTTCTGGCACCCAGGGGAGACATGGCATGATCTGTGTCCCAACATGCCAGAAAGAATGATTCCAGGGCCCCATTCTGTTTCTGAAGGTCAAAAGGCAGATAAGTACTCCCCCAATATCTGAAGGTCTATCATGTCGAACGGGGAGTAGGCGTATTCTGCATGGCTCCAGAGTCCGACCAAGGACGTATAAGAGAGTTCACTGAGAGATCAACTTTTGCTCAATGTAAAATATGTGTATATAATATATATATATATTTCTTTTAAAAAAAAACACCGACTTCCCTATCTCTAGATGTGATCTATTGGAAGCTGAAAAAAAACAACAAAAACCATCTATCAAAGAGATTGCAGAAGGGAGTGGGAAGTACCTACCCTCTTAAGTCCCCTCCCACTCTAAGATTCTGCAAGACTTTACAGGAAGGACTTACTCTCCTAGTTTGCCTTTTTTCTGATGATATTCACCTGGCTCTATTTGGATATTTTCCCCTGAAGTTTAAAAAAAAAAAAAAAAACTATGCCTCTCAACTCATTGTATGTATATGGGGCTATGAATCAGAGAGGAAGAAATGACCAACAATGAGTATGGTGGGAAAAGGGAGGGAGAAAGGGGTTAGGGAAAATTTTGCATGCCTGAGAACATTGAAGGATGAGAGGAGTTAAAGTTCAACCCCGCCAGTATGTCTGAAATATCCCAGTTACAGCCAGGATATCCCAAATAAGAAGTAGCACCATCACATTTGCAAGTTAGAAAGATCACTCAGAGGGGAGAATAGATTGGTAGATTTCTTAATGGCTGTGAATATGTTAAGTTGATGGAATTGTTTCAGGAAGCAGTGCTGCACTTAGTCATAAACTCAGCTATGAAAATAAGCCTGTACCTCTATCCAGATCAACAACAGTGACAACAACAACAATAACAAAACCCACAATGTGTCAATGAAAATCAGGCTGTTGGTTTACAAGAAATGTAACTCTATCTCCTGTTGGTGCTTGTTGTTGGTTTTCAGGAAAAGCCTAGTTTGGCATTGAATCCTGAATGAATTTGCTGAAAACAGCAACCTCACATATTTACATTTGTTTCTCCTGGTGACACATGGATTAGAAAAAGAAGTAGGAATGATTAAAACAGGAAGGCTAAGCATTAGTTAACCCACAGCCAGATTTTCAAGACAAATAACATCTAAATCAATACCAATCAACCAACCAAAGACACCACATCCCTCCACTGAAATTCCTCCACTTTTCTGTACTGGGAGAGTTATAAGCACCATGGACTATTGGTCACTTCCCAGTATGCAATGAAGGATTTTCCCATTATGCCCATGTAAGAACATGAGGCCTGAGCAGCATCTGGTGAACATCACTCACTGGGGTTGTCAGAAATATTTTGGAAGACTGTCAAGCTCATGGGGCCAAGGGGGATACCTGGTGGAATGTGAGAGCACTAAAAGGGCCCTGAAAATAGCTTCGCGGCAGGCAGACCACTAATTGATTCTTTAGGGTCAGGGCCGGTGTTCTGAGTGGCACTTGTGTGTGTGGCTACAAGTGGCCAGAGACGCACCCATCTCTCTGCTGTCCACAACAGACTACCCTGATGAGGCACGTCCCTGAGATATTTCCCCAACTGCAGCTCAGCACAGTATGGCAAAGGCCCAGGAGGGAAATAGTGTACATGGAGCCAGGTATGTGACCATCACAGGTGACCTCTCCGAGCCTCAGTATTCTCATTTATAAAATTAATCCTCATCCAACTTACGAAATTGCTGTCACAATCCCATTATATAGTAGAGATCAATGGATAAATTGACCATTGCTATGTAAGGGTCACATGATATTGTTGTTATTCTCAAGTAAGCTGTGGTAGCTTTGGGGAGGGAGGAGGGGTGGAGTCTTCTCTCTGCAACACAGGGTGAACTCCCAGATACTTCACTAGAAGGGATGCACACAGCCTCCAGAAGCTTTTAGAAAATGGCTGTAGTGGAGAAATAGTCAGATTTTTCTGGGCACTTGTGGGAGGCCCATGGGACTTGGGGTGAGGTTGAGGGTAGGCAAACTTAGAGAACAGAAAATAATTGAAAGAGTGTCCTGGAGGCAGGGGTTTAAAGTGGAAAAAAAAACTGGTGTTTGGAATGAGGCTGTCTGGGTTTGAGCTCTAACCCCTCCCCCTCTGACTGTATGACTCAGGGAAGTTAGTTGTCCATTCCATCTGTAAAATGGGTGTGATTTTTTAAAAATCTATTTTAAAGGGTTGTTACAAAGATTTTAAATAACGTTAAACAGAGCCTAAAATAAAAAACTTCAATGATTAATGACTATTTTAAGGATCATTGACTTCAATGTAATTCAACAAAAAATACTTGTTCATACAGAAAATGCCAGGTCATAGATTGTCATGGCTAGAAGGCACTCTGAATATATGAGATAGCTAATGTCCAAAGAGACTGGCCTTATGCTAAATTAAGCAGTTTTTGGTGGCAAAGCTGAGCCCCCAGCAAAAGTCTTCTAAAACCAGAATAATTTTTTCAATATGACACCTCTAAAATGCTTTTCAGCACCAATACCTGGTCACAGGTTCTTAAGTCAAAGTCCCCATGACTCAGAAGCACATCCAGCCTTCTAATTGTGAACAGCATGTGCAGATGCCCTGAGGAGGAACCGGTGGCATAGATTGGAAATCATATTGGCACAGTAGGCCTGGGGTCTTGACTATCAACAAATGAATGGATAAATAATTTGCAGTATGTATATACAATAGAATATTAATCAGGCATAAAAAGCAAGGAAGTACTGATACATGATACAACATGGATGAACCTCAAAAACATTGTGTTAAGTGAAAGAAGCTGTATATAAAAATTCACATATGTTATGATTCCATTTGTATGAAATATCCAGAATAGTGAAATCTATAGAGACAGAAAGACTGGTGATTGCTCAGAGCTTAGGGAATAGGAGAAATGGGGAGCAACTGCTTAATGAGTGGTGCATTTCTTTTTAGGGTGATAAAAATATTTTGGAACTAGATAGAGGTGGTGATTGAAACCACTGCGAATGCACTAAATGTTATTAAATCATTCACTTTAAAATGGTTAATTTTAAATTAAAACATATAAGATACAATGGATTAATTCAACTTAACTTACTGTAACTAATAATTTTCTTAACTGTCTATTAAGACATAATTTCTGACCCAGAAGTTTGTCTACTCAAACTACTGTGTCAGCTGCCTCCCAAATTACTCACACTTCCTATACCTCAGTTTCCTGATCTGTAAAATGAAAATAATAATATCTGCCTCATTCATTTGTTGAGAAGACTAAATTGAGTTATAGATATAAACCTGTGTAAAACTATTTACATTTATATCATTTTATATGCTTATTTATGTTTACTGTATTTCATTTATAAATTCTCTACCTTTATCCAGTTTTCAGTTGTTTCTCAACAGAACAAGCAGTTATAACATGTAGGGAGCAATGGTTATATGGATGGAGGGAATCTTTTTTGTTCTTTTTTTTCTTGTAAGAGACAACCCTATGTAGTGTAAACCAAAAATAAAATTTGAAGCCCTCCACCTCAACCCACAACCATCTGAATGGACTCCCTCCTTAACCAGGACATTCTAAAATTTAACCTGAAAGACTGGTTCATGACCCGACAGGAAATGAGGGCTGGACATGCCCCATTTTACCCCTCCAGCTTTAACAACAACACAGACCTTAAACCTACTAAGAAACATTTACAGCCTGTTCTCTCTGAAGTCTGGAGGCTTCATCTGCATGATGAAACTTTGGTCTCTACAACTTCTTATCGCAACCCAGACATTCCTTTCTATTGGTAACTTTTTTTTTTAACTTTTTTTTTGTTAGTATTATACTTTAAGTTTTAGGGTACATGTGCACAAGTATACGTATGTATACATGTGCCATGCTGGTGTGCTGCACCCATTAACTCATCATTTAGCATTAGGTATATCTCCTAATGTTATCCCTCCCCCCTCCCCCCACCCCACAATAGTCCCCAGAGTGTGATGTTTCCCTTCCTGTGTCCATGTGTTCTCATTGTTCAATTCCCATCTATGAGTGAGAACATGCGGTGCTTGGTTTTTTGTCCTTGCGATAGTTTACTGAGAATGATGATTTCCAATTTCATCCATGTCCCTACAAAGGACATGAACACATCATTTTTTATGGCTGCATAGTATTCCATGGTGTATATGTGCCACATTTTCTTAATCCAGTCTATCATTGTTGGACATTTGGGTTGGTTCCAAGTCTTTGCTATTCTGAATAGTGCCGCAATAAACATACGTGTGCATGTGTCTTTATAGCAGCATGATTTATAGTCCTTTGGGTATATACCCAGTAATGGGATGGCTGGGTCAAATGGTATTTCTAGTTCTAGATCCCTGAGGAATCGCCACACTGACTTGCACAAGGGTTGAACTAGTTTACAGTCCCACCAACAGTGTAAAAGTGTTCCTACTTCTCTGCATCCTCGCCAGCACTTGTTGTTTCCTGACTTTTTAATGATTGCCATTCTAACTGGTGTGAGATGGTATCTCATTGTGGTTTTGATTTGCATTTCTCTGATGGCTAGTGATGATGAGCATTTTTTCATGTGTCTTTTGGCTGCATAAACGTCTTCTTTTGAGAAGTGTCTATTCATATCCTTTGCCCACTTTTTGATGGGGTTGTTTGCTTTTTTCTTGTAAATTTGTTTGAGTTCATTGTAGATTCTGGATATTAGCCCTTTGTCAGATGAGTAGGTTGCAAAAATTTTCTCCCATTTTGTAGGTTGCCTGTTCACTCTGATGGTAGTTTCTTTTGCTGTGCAGAAGCTCTTTAGTTTAATTAGATCCCATTTGTCAATTTTGTCTTTTGTTGCCATTGCTTTTGGTGTTTTAGACATGAAGTCCTTGCCCATGTCTATGTCCTGAATGGTAATGCCTAGGTTTTCTTCTAGGGTTTTTATGGTTTTAGGTCTAACATTTAAGTCTTTAATCCACCTTGAATTAATTTTTGTATAACGTGTAAGAAAGGGATCCAGTTTCAGCTTTCTACATATGGCTAGCCACTTTTCCCAGCACCATTTATTAAATAGGGAATCCTTTCCCCATTTCTTGTTTTTCTCAGGTTTGTCAAAGTTCAGATAGTTGTAGATATGTGGCATTATTTCTGAGGGCTCTGTTCTGTTCCATTCCATCCATATCTCTGTTTTGGTACCAGTACCATGCTGTTTTGGTTACTGTAGCCTTGCAGTATAGTTTGAAGTCAGGTAGCGTGATGCCTCCAGCTTTGTTCTTTTGGCTTAGGATTGACTTGGCAATGCGGGCTCTTTTTTGGTTCCATATGAACTTTAAAGTAGTTGTTTCCAATTCTGTGAAGAACGTCATTGGTAGCTTGATGGGGATGGCATTGAATCTATAAATTACCTTGGGCAGTATGGCCATTTTCACGATATTGATTCTTCCTACCCATGAGCATAGAATGTTCTTCCATTTGTTTGTATCCTCTTTTGTTTCATTGAGCAGTGGTTTGTAGTTCTCCTTGAGGAGGTCCTTCATGTCCCTTCTAAGTTGCATTCCTAGGTATTTTATTCTCTTTGAAGAAATTGTGAATGGGAGTTGACTCATGATTAGGCTCTCTGTTTGTCTGTTATTGGTGTATAAGAATGCTTGTGATTTTTGTACATTGATTTTGTATCCTGAGACTTTGCAGAAGTTGCTTATCAGCTTAAGGAGATTTTGGGCTGAGACAATGGGGTTTTCTAGATATACAATCATGTCATCTGCAAACAGGGACAATTTGACTTCCTCTTTTCCTAACTGAATACCCTTTATTTCCTTCTCCTGCCTAATTTTCCTGGCCAGAACTTCCAACACTATGTTGAATAGGAGTGGTGAGAGAGGGCATCCCTGTCTTGTGCCAGTTTTCAAAGGGAATGCTTCCAGTTTTTGTCCATTCAGTATGATATTGGCTGTGGGTTTGACATAGATAGCTCTTATTATTTTGAGATACGTCCCATCAACACCTAATTTATTGAGAGTTTTTAGCATGAAGGGTTGTTGAATTTTGTCAAAGGCCTTTTCTGCCTCTATTGAGATAATCATGTGGTTTTTGTCTTTGGTTCTGTTTATATGCTGGATTACATTTATTGATTTGCGTGTATTGAACCAGCCTTGCATCCCAGGGATGAAGCCTACTTGATCATGGTGGATAAGCTTTTTGATGTGCTGCTGGATTCAGTTTGCCAGTATTTTATTGAGGATTTTTGCATGGATGTTCATCAAGGATATTGGTCTAAAATTCTCTTTCTTGGTTGTGTCTCTGCCCAGCTTTGGTATCAGGATGATGCTGGCCTCATAAAATGAGTTAGGGAGGATTCTCTCTTCTTCTATTGATTGGAATAGTTTCAGAAGGAATGGTACCAGTTCCTCCTTGTACCTCTGGTAGAATTCGGCTGTGAATCCATCTGGTCCTGGACTCTTTGGTTGGTGAGCTATTGATTATTGCCACAATTTCAGATCCTGTTATTGGTCTATTCAGAGATTCAACTTCTTCCTGGTTTAGTCTTTGGAGGGTGTATGTGTCGAGGAATTTATCCATTTCTTCTAGATTTTCTAGTTTATTTGCGTAGAGGTGTTTGTAGTATCCTCTGATGGTAGTTTGTATTTCTGTGGGATTGGTGTTGATATCCCCTTTATCATTTTTTATTGCATCTATTTGATTCTTCTCTCTTTTTTTCTTTATTAGTCTTGCTAGCAGTCTATCAATTTTGTTGATCCTTTCAAAAAACCAGCTCCTGGATTCATTAATTTTTTGAAGGGTTTTTTGTGTCTCTATTTCCTTCAGTTCTGCTCTGATTTTAGTTATCTCTTGCCTTCTGCTAGCTTTTGAATGTGTTTGCTCTTGCTTTTCTAGTTCTTTTAATTGTGATGTTAGGGTGTCAATTTTGGATCTTTCCTGCTTTCTCTTGTGGGCATTTAGGGCTATAAATTTCCCTATACACACTGCTTTGAATGTGTCCTAGAGATTCTGGTATGTTGTGTCTTCATTCTCCTTGGTTTCAAAGAACATCTTTATTTCTGCCTTCATTTCGTTGTGTACCCAGTAGTCATTCAGGAGCAGGTTGTTCAGTTTCCATGTAGTTGAGCAGTTTTGAGTGAGTTTCTTAATCCTGAGTTCTAGTTTGATTGCACTGTGGTGTGAGAGACAGTTTTTTATAATTTCTAATCTTTTACATTTGCTGAGGAGAGCTTTACTTCCAACTATGTGGTCAATTTTGGAATAGGTGTGGTGTGGTGCTGAAAAAAATGTATATTCTATTGATTTGGGGTGGAGAGTTCTGTAGATGTCTATTAGGTCCGCTTGGTGCAGAGCTGAGTTCAATTCCTGGGTATCCTTGTTAACTTTCTGTCTCGTTGATCTGTCTAATGTTGACAGTGGGGTGTTAAAGTCTCCCATTATTATTGTGTGGGAGTCTAAGTCTCTTTGTAGGTCACTCAGGACTTGCTTTATGAATCTGGGTGCTCCTGTATTGGGTGCATATATATTTAGGTTAGCTCTTCTTGTTGAATTGATCCCTTTACCATTATGTAATGGCCTTCTTTGTCTCTTTTGATCTTTGTTGGTTTAAAGTCTGTTTTATCAGAGACTAGGCTTGCAACCCCTGCCTTTTTTGTTTTCCATTTGCTTGGTAGATCTTCCTCCATCCTTTTATTTTGAGCCTATGTGTGTCTCTGCACGTGAGCTGGGTTTCCTGAATACAGCACACTGATGGGTCTTGACTCTTTATCCAATTTGCCAGTCTGTGTCTTTTAATTGGAGCATTTAGTCCATTTACATTTAAAGTTAATATTGTTATGTGTGAATTTGATGCTGTCATTATGATGTTAGCTGGTTATTTTGCTCGTTAGTTGATGCAGTTTCTTCCTAATCTCGATAGTCTTTACATTTTGGCATGATTTTGCAGTGGCTGGTACCGGTTGTGCCTTTCCATGTTTACTGCTTCCTTCAGGAGCTCTTTTAGGGCAGGCCTGGTGGTGACAAAATCTCTCAGCATTTGCTTGTCTGTAAAGTATTTTATTTCTCCTTCACTTATGAAGCTTAGTTTGGCTAGATATGAAATTCTGGGTTGAAAATTCTTTTCTTTAAGAATGTTGACTATTGGCCCCACTCTCTTCTGGCTTGTAGAGTTTCTGGTGAGAGATCCGCTGTTAGTCCGATGGGCTTCCCTTTGTGGGTAACCTGACCTTTCTCTCTGGCTGCCCTTAACATTTTTTCCTTCATTTCAACTTGGGTGAATCTGACAATTATGTGTCTTGGAGTTGCTCTTCTCAAGGAGTATCTTTGTGGCATTCTCTGTATTTCCTGAATCTGAATGTTGGCCTGCCTTGCTAGATTGGGGAAGTTGTCCTGGATAATAACCTGCAGAGTGTTTTCCAACTTGGTTCCATTCTCCCCGTCACTTTCAGGTACACCAATCAGATGCAGATTTGGTCTTTTCAGATAGTCCCATATTTCTTGGAGGCTTTGTTCGTTTCTTTTTATTCTTTTTTCTCTAAACTTCCCTTCTCACTTCATTTCATTCATTTCATCTTCCATCACTGATACCCTTTCTTCCAGTTGATCGCATCGGCTCCTGAGGCTTCTGCATTCTTCACGTAGTTCTTGAGCCTTGGCTTTCAGCTCCATCAGCTCCTTTAAGCACTTCTCTGTATTGGTTATTCTAGTTATACATTCGTCTAAATTTTTTTCAAAGTTTTCAACTTCTTTGCCTTTGGTTTGAATTTCCTCCTGTAGCTCGGAGTAGTTTGATTGTCTGAAGCCTTCTTCTCTCAACTCGTCAAAGTCATTCTCCGTCCAGCTTTGTTCCGTTGCTGGTGAGGAACTGCGTTCCTTTGGAGGAGGAGAGGCACTCTGCTTTTTAGAGTTTCCAGTTTTTCTGCTCTGTTTTTTCCCCATCTTTGTGGTTTTATCTACTTTTGGTCTTTGATGATGGTGGTGTACAGATAGGTTTTTGGTGTGGATGCCCTTTCTGTTTGTTAGTTTTCCTTCTAACAGACAGGACCCTCAGCTGCAGGTCTGTTGGAGTTTGCTAGAGGTCCACTCCAGACCCTGTTTGCCTGGGTATCAGTAGCAGTGTCTGCAGAACTGTGGATTTTTGTGATCCGCGAATACTGCTGTCTGATAGTTCCTCTGGAACTTGTGTCTCAGAGGAGTACCTGGCCGCATGAGGTGTCAGGCTGCCCCCACTGGGGGGTGCCTCCCAGTTAGGCTGCTCGGGGGTCGGGGTCAGGGACCCACTTGAGGAGGCAGTCTGCCCGTTCTCAGATCTCCAGCTGCGTGCTGGGAGAACCAGTGCTCTCCTCAAAGCTGTCAGACAGGGACATTTAAGTCTGCAGAGGTTACTGCTGTCTTTTTGTTTGTCTGTGCCCTGCCCCCAGAGGTGGAGCCTACAGAGGCAAGCAGGCCTCCTTGAGCTGTGGTGGGCTCCACCCAGTTCCAGCTTCCCGGCTGCTTCATTTACCTAAGCGAGTCTGGGCAATGGCGGGCGCCCCTCCCCCAGCCTTGCTGCCACCTTGCAGTTTGATCTCAGACTGCCGTGCTAGCAATGAGCAAGACTCCGTGGGCGTAGGACCCTCCAAGCCATGTGCGGGATATAATCTCCTGGTGCGCCATTTCCTAAGCCCATCAGAAAAGCGCAGTATTTGGGTGGGAATGGCCCGATTTTCCAGATGCCAGTCTGTCACCCCTTTCCTTGACTGGGAAAGGGAACTCCCTGACCCCTTGCACTTCCCAAGTGAGGCACTGCCTCGCCCTGCTTCGGCTGTTGCACGGTGCACTGCACCCACTGTCCTGCGCCCACTGTCTGGCACTCCCTAGTGAGATGAACCCAGTGCCTCAGATGGAAATGCAGAAATCACCCGTCTTCTGTGTGGCTCATGCTGGGAGCTGTAGACCAGAGCTGTTCCTATTCGGCCATCTTGGCTCCTCCCTATTGATAACTCTTTCAACCAATTGCCAGTTAAAAACATTTTAAATCTGCCTATAGACTTAGACATGAGACATCAATCAAATACATTTAAGATATGATAACCTTAAGGTTAATGTATCTTAAATGTATTTGATTGATGTCTCATGTCTCCCTAGAATGTATAAAACCAAGCTGTACCCCAACCACTTTGGTCACATGTTGTCAGGATCTCCTGAGGGCCCTGTCATGGGCTGTGGTCACTCATATTTGGCTTGAAATAAATCTCTTCAAATATTTTAAAGAATTTGACTCTTTTTGCCAATAGTAGCAAGATGTACTTTCTTGCTCAAAGGCATTTCCCACGTAGGTATTAACAGGTAAAAAGTCATGCTGTGTCTAAAGCTGCACATGCTCCAGAGAGCATACTTCACAGAGTTGGGGTGAGGTGGACAAGGAGCTGACAACAGGCTTGTTCCCAAAGACTTCTAGTGTTCCTCCTTCCCTTTCCAACAACAAGATGTGTGGTTGTCATGGTTTCTACTTCCTCTAAAAGTCATTTGACCAAAAATAGTCACATGGCCCCAGTCCAGCTACAAGGGAGATGTGTGGAAGTATATGGACTAATTGTTAAGCTGCTAACTGTCTCTATCACATTGCTCGGGAATACTGTAAGGAACTCTGGGCCAGAAGCTCACTGCTGGTTCTGCCGTGACCTTGGAACGTGTTCCTTGGAAGTGAGCTCCAGATTTTGATTCCAGGTCTCTGAGGCCCCTGCAACCACATCCCTAACTTGGCAATGCACCTTAGTTCTTATGAAGTGGAGTCCTGCTGCCGAAATGTCATTCACAAGTCTGGGACCCTGTTACCTGCTATTACCTAATCTGCTTACAGCACTTCCATGACCTTATGTCAGATTTCCTGCTCTGCCTGTGCCATCTGTCTAACCAGGGCCTCTGTCTTTTGCTGGACTTCTCAGCCAGACTTTTTCCAGCTGCCTGTTGCCAGAGGCTTCCCTCTATGACCTGCTTTCCTTTGCTGAATTTGACTGTTCTCCACAACCTGGTCCACTTTGGTTTGGCCCATCCCATCATCATCTGTGACCTGGTTCTGACAGGGAAAATGGAAAATATAAAGAAAAAAGAGGGAAAATTACAGAAAAGGAGAGCAGAAGGGAAGCCAAGTGATATAATGAGTTACACATAGAATAAGGTTCAAGTCTAACCCTTGTAACTTCTTACCTACATGAACTTGGCCAAGTCATTGAATCTTTCTGAAATTTCAGTTTCTTTATCTATGATGTGAAAGAGGTAGACTAGATGATCCTTAAGGTCCCTTCCAGCCCTATCACCTCATGATTCTACATGAAGGTGAGAAGCCTTCTTAAAGTCTCAAGGGCTCCTTTGAGAGTAAGGAAGAAGGAGGTCAAGACATAAGCACCGATCAGGAAGTAATTTTGGCAGAATTTTGAGTGGGAACTACTTAGGAGTATCCAATACTCCTGGTTAAACATTTTCCTGGGCTTCACTGAAAAAGCCTGAAACCTGTACTTTGAAAATAGAGGAAGGGGACAGTTAGCTTTAATTAGATTTCATCTGACCATGATGAAAGTATTAAAATTGTACAAGTAGGATATTTACAGGGCACTTTACATTCTGCCCATTTTTTTCACTAGTCAAAAGAGACTGAAATTCAGTATGTTCTCAAATTAGCTAAAGAAAACCCTTGTCAAAGACCCCTCAATCCATCTGGTTATCATTATTAAAGCATTATGGGGTATGTATGCTTTCCATTGGAAAAAAATGAATAATCCCTTCAAATATGTAATTTCGTAGGTTTTGAAATACGAAGGCAACCGTTAAGGGAACTATCAAAGCAGTCTGAAGTACAGTGTGAGTTGTCAAGGGAAAAATATAAAAGAATTTTTAATAACTGAAAGTTCAACAAATTCTAATGCCAAAGCCTGGGATTGTGGGAACACTTGTTGGAATTTCTAAAGACTGTTGTTTATTGCATGGAGGCATCTGAACCCAAAAGGTAAATTCTGAAACACCTGGACCATATTAGAGTGTCTGGGGCCGAGAAGGTATGGTGAGGGGCCCACCAAGAGGTGCCCTCTAACACAACTTCTTTCCCCATAACAGCATACCTGGGAGCTTCTGTTCTTCTGGCTGTGGCATTTTGTTCCAAGAGCACTGCACCCTGTGCCAGCCTTGCCTCTTACACATCAACCCATATGCAGAAGCATTTCCCCTTAAGTAGAGTGTAGTAGAAATAGTGAGGGCCTGGAGTCAGGCAGATCTTGAGCTAGATCCTGGTTCTCCACACTTCCCCTCATGATCTTTGTGACCTTGAGCCAGCACAGTGCCTTGTTCATAGTAGACACTCAATCAATCCTTCTTGCCTGACCTTTCAAACCAGGGCACGCACTTACACGATCTGATTGTCAGTTTGCTTCTTATAGGATAGTGTTTAAGAGCACAGACTCTAAAGGCAGACTAATTGGGATCAGATCCTGGCTTTATAAGTACTTAACTCTCTATGCTTCAGTTTCTTCATCTGTCAAATGGAGATAATGCTAGTATTTACCTTATAAGTCAATTATGGTTACATGAGTCAAAGTGCTTGGACCAGTGACTGATACATAATAAGCTCTCTCTCTCTCTCTATAAATATATATATGTGTGTATGTATATATATGTAAAATAGAGTATTCTGAAAATTTCTAACATGTGATAAACACTCCAAAAATATTAAACACATATTTTTACCTATTTTATTTATTTATATTTTATTTACTTATTTTTATATTTCCATAGAGATGCCTATCCTCTTTTTCTTATTATTAGCCCTTGTCAAAGTCCTCAACATCCTCTAAAGGCCTCCATTAAAAAAGAGCAAAACTCCCTTCTATTGTTAATGCTCTATAGTTGACCAGGAGCTTTCATGAAAGAGCCTCATTTGATCCTGACCTTACCACCCCTGCAGAGTCCCCACCTGGCTTGTCCTAGCTCATCCCCCACAGAAGCCTAGCATTTCATTGGAGAAACTCATTGCTGACTCAGTCCCCAGACATATCAGGCCCTAACAAGGCACTGATTTGTCATCATTATTTTTTGCTACCTTCAAGGGCTACCTTGCAAAGTATCAGAGGCATTTCCACTCTTGCCATCCCTGCTTTGGGACTGGGATTATTTTCTCACTGCAGGCAGGAAAAATCTTTTGAAATTTGACATTTGGAGAGCAGGCTTTGTGTTTTTTCTTGTTTTTTTGTGTTTTTTGGTATTGTTTTTTGAGAAAGGGTCTTGCTGTGTCAGTGGTGCAATCACAGCTCACTGCAGCGTTGACCTCTCGGGCTCAAGTGATCTTCCCATCTCAGCCTCCCAAGTAGCTGGGACTATAAGCATGCATCACCACATCTGGCTGATTTTTTTATTATTATTTTGTAGAGATGGGGTGTTTTTATGTTGCCCAGGTTGGTCTCAAACACCTGGGCTCAAGTGCTTCACCCACCTTGGCCTCCCAAAGTGCTGGGATTATAGCTGTGAGTCATTATGCCCAGCTAGGAGACCAACTTTGGATGAGAACTTAAATGTCTCTTCAGTGTACTTGTATTTTATGATGAGGTGAATATATGGAGTTAGAGAGCAAAGGAGAAAAATCTCTAAGGAATGCAATATTTTTATTAAGTGTTATAAATTAGCAAAAATTTAAAATCATAATACTCAGCATTGGTGAAAATGCAGTAAGACAGCTACTTATGTACTGGAGTTATAAAATAGTTCGACCTTTCTAAAAGTGATTTGACAGTATGCGTACAGATACTTAAAATTGTTGATATCTCTCTAGAATGTAAGCTTCATGAAGGCAGGGATATCTTGTCTGTTTTTTTACTTTGTTTCCTTATTACTGTATCATCAGTTTATAATGGTATCCAGTACCTAGTGGGTGCTTATTAAATATTTGTTGAATGAATGAATGAGTCATCAGTCTCTTAAGTACACTTATAGTTCAATCTGAAGAAAAATCAGAAACAAAAAGTTTTGTGCTCATTACAGCATAATTCATAATTGTGGAAGTTTGGAAACAATTATATAAAACAGGAATTATTAGATAAAGCTTGCTGTGTTTTTCTGTTTTTTAATAACATTTTAGGCTGAAGTTTTAGTATGTGGGAAAATGCTAATCATAACATTTTTAGTGGGGAAAAAAGACTAAAAAATTGTATACATAGTATGATCTCAAGTGTGTTTAAATAAAATTTTTTTAAGTATAGAAAAAAGATAGGAAGAAAATAGAACAAAATGATACAGTGGCTATCTCTGGGTGATGAAAATAAGGTGTGGTTATTTTTTTCCAACTTTTCTGTGCGTAATATTACTTTCAAACTTGGGAGAAAATGTATCAGAAAATTCCTGTTGAACTTAGGGAGACGGAGGCCGGGCTTGTGATCCAGTTCTGCAACTTACTGGTTGTATGTTGAAGTTCTGGAGCCTTCGTGGGGCTCATATGATATATGTGAAAGTATTGTTTTACAAAATATTAAACATGAAACCCAAGGAGGAAATGATAGCTGTTGCTGTCCTTACTATTCTTGCAGCATGTGACACCTTTTGAGAAAGTATTCAAAGCATCATGAGATCCTTTTATGACAGGTGTTAAAATTCCAACAGGTTAGGAATGACATTGTCACTTCCTGGAGGGGGAGCCTACAGTTTCGTGTGGTACGGTGCCTGGTATGTTGCAGGCAGTAGCTAACTTTTACTATGTGAGTGAAGGAGGGTGGAGGAAATCATGGGTCTTCCACATTCATCAGGGTAACAGTGACCTATAACCCTGGCATACAGAAATGAGTCATTTTCCTGGCAGTGAGCCAAGGCCACAGTCATCTCCAGGAAGCTTCTTTGTTCTCTTTTCATACCCAGTCATGCTGAAACCTTGTAACCCCATGCAGAGGGGTCTGCATTTCACCAGGTTAATAGATAAGGGAGCTGAGGCCTATGGAAGGTTAAATAACTGGCTCACAGTCACACACTTAGTAACCCATGGAGCCAGGACTCAAATGCAGGTGTGTTTGATGCCTGCGTTCTGTGCTCTCCCCCATCACTGTGCTCCTTTCTGAAGGAGTGACTAGGTGGTATATTCCCCAAATCTTGCTAAGTTTGGGGGTTCCTGGGATATTCCAGACTGAGCTGTTTTAATTTCTTCTGTTGTTGCTAGTCAGAAACAAGGAAAACTTGACATCTCTAAATCTGAGTGGGAATTGGGTAAAATGCTCCTTTGTTGCTGGCTTAAGTAGTAACCCTTAGATAAAGGGTTTAATTTCAGATCTGGAGACTGACCTAGTTGCATCCCGCAATTGTCTATGAAAACCTTGCCTTCCCACTGGTTACAATGAGATTCCCAAACACTGTCTCTATGTTTACCTAATTAAACTCACACTTCTCTCCCCTCAGATGTAGTAATGAAGTCACTGTGGCTAGAGGAACATGGGTTTTGTGAAGTGCTCCTTGACATTTGCTTCATTGAAGATGGATTCCATTTACATTATTCTTCCAAGTGGTATTTTGTCAACAAAGCTCAATAGTCATTTGTGTTTAAATAGGCCATTTCCCCCCCTCAAGGCCTAAGAAACTGGCTTTGAGCAAGTGGTGAGAGCTGAGTTATTGGGAACTTTGTGAAGCAATTGTCTGGTGCTTTAGAAAAAAAAGCAGCAGCCTGGATTTTATAACCCAGGGACATTCTTGTTCAAGTGATTGAATTCCCAACACACCTGCCCACCATTGTCACAGTGCCCATGTCTGTAATGATGAAGTAGGTTAGTGGAGAAGCTGGACTAGCTGGAACAATTAGAACAAAGAATGTGGTCCCAGTTCCCAGGTGGTGACTTTTTTCTCTTAGACCAGACAGGCTTGGACTTCATGTGAGATTTTCTTCATAGGAAGTGTATTAGTTTGCTCAGGCTCCCATAACAAAACACTGCAGACTAGGTGGCTTAAACAATAGAAATTTATTTTCTCACAGTTCTGGACTCTAGATGTCTGATATGGTTTGGCTGTGTCCCCACCCAAATCTCATCTTGAATTCCCACGTGTTGTGGGAGAGACTCGGTGGGAGGTAATTGAGTCACAGGAGCAGGTCTTTCCCATGCTGTTCTCATGACAGCAAATAAGTCTCACGAGCTCTGATGATTTTAAAAAAGGGGAGTTTCCCCACAGAAACTCTGTTTGCCTGTTGCCATCCATGTAAAATGCGACTTGCTCCTCCTTGCCTTTTGCCTTGTGAGGCCTCCCCAGCCATGTGGAACTGTAAGTCCATTAAACTTCTTTCTTTTGTAAATTGCCCAGTCTTGGGTATATCTTTATTAGCAGCATGAGAACAGAGTAATACAATCTCCAAGATCAAGATACTGACAGGTTTGGTTTCTCCTGAAACCTCTCTCCTTCGCTTACAGATGGCCACCTTCCTGCTGTGACCTCACATGATCCTTGTCCCTCTGTCTGTGTTGTCTGTGTTCTAATCTCCTCTTGCTATGACACCCATCATATTGGATTTGGGTCCACCCTAACAACCCCATTTTAATGCAACTGCCTTTTTAAATGACTTATCTTTAAATACAATCAAATTGTGAGGTACTAGGGGCAAGCACTTCATCTCATGAATTTTGGGAGGACCCAATTCAGCCCATAACAGGGGCCTGTGGAGAATCCAGATAAAGCAGTATTGCTATATTCCAAACCCTAAGAGCTGATGTCAGCAACTCCTCCAGTGCTATGGCAGCTAATCTGACCCCTACAAAAGGAAAAATATCTTATTGACCCTTACGATTCCAGCATAAATGCCAAAGCAGTGCTTAGGAACATAAATGGGACCAGCTCTAGCCCACTAGGTTTGAAACATCCAGGCTTGCATGTCTTCTGCCTTCCCCCCATCGCCCAACACACAAGAAGGAATCGTATCTTGCTTTCTCTCCCTCTGAAATGTACCTTGAATCTATGTTTTCACCTCTACTCCATTTGCACTGGTACAGCATCTTCTTCCTTCACATGAACTATGGCAGCAGCCTTATCACTGCCTTATAGTGCTAGTGGGCTCATCAAAGGGAAAATTGGAACAATCCTTGCCTGCTTGATGTCCTTTGCCATTGCCTTCAGTAAAATTAGCTGTTTCTTAGCATGGCACAGGAGGCCATGCTTTAAAACCTTCAGTGGCTCCCCGCTGCCTCCAGAGTAACGTAATTAACAAAGCTTTCAGGACCCATGTCATTCTGGTCCGACCTACCCCTCCAGCTTCCCTGCCTGATGCACAGCTGTCCTATCAGCCTCACCTCCCAGATGGCACAGCACCCAAATCTCCTCTGCCTTGAGGTGCTCTGTGGCTGGTGCCTCCCTGCCTGTCCTACTTCCCTTCTCCTGCCTCCAGCTTTGAAGAACTGTCCAAAGTTAAAGCCTAATTGAAAAGGTACTTTTCTGTGAAGCCTTCCCCACTGCTCCTCCCAGCCCGCAGGGAGATCTATTCTCTCCCTTCTCTGCAGTCCCACAGCACGTGACACATTTCTGTGTCTGTTCTTATCATCTTGAATTGTATCATTTTCTTAACCTTGCTTTCTCACTGGGATATGTGAGCTCCTTAACAAAGGCACTCTCTCTTTCTCATGTCCATATCTTCAGTGCCACAGTTAGCCCCACATAGTAGATGCTGAGTAGATAGGTGCAACATAAGTAGATAGATGAAGTCATGGAAGTCTCTGCATGGCCACGCTGCTGTGGGATTTTTGGGTTGTCTAATAATGTCCTTTGCAAACTTGAGTAACAAACTCCCCTTTGATACTGTCTATGACCAACTCATCTGTGGCAATGCTTTAGTCCTCCATGGGCCGAGTCTCTTCCCTGGTTTGGGACAGTCAGCAGAAGAGATATAAAGTGCTGAGCAAGTTATATTAAAATTAGATGTGAGAAAACAGAGCTGGGGATAGAGGCTAAAAACACTACTTACCTCAAAAGTCCCACACCCCATCACTGTGATGTGGAACAGCACATACTTAAGAACACCGGGACATGCAGGTGCCAAGTAGCAGCAGCTTGGCTGTTGGAGCTCTGGACCAAGAACACGTTGTGGATATTGACAAGTAAGGTCCCTTATTTATGTCATTCTTCATCAGAATAAGATGCAGAAACGTTTTCCAATAGTGGTCAAAAGCAGAAGCCATGCAAGTACTTGCCCATCACAGAAAACATCCCAGTTGGAAGAGACCTAAGTGGGGGAAAAAATCTAGCCCAATAATTTTTTCAAATAGTTCTCTTGGCCACAGAATCTTTTATTAAAACATACAAAATAGGAAGACCAATGTCTAAGACAGATGAGTATCATGAAAGCTGGATTAAACCACAGTTGGGGAAGTAAGACAGGCCTCTGTTTCCTGACATGCCTTTTCCCAGTCCCCACTTGACACCTCTGTGGAATCTCAGAGGATATGCTAGAGTCTTAATGTCCTTGATTGCTATCTCCTAATCAAGTTGGGGACTGATATTCATTCATTCATTCATCATTCATTCATTCATTCATTCATATATTCTCTTTCTTTCTCCCTCTCCCTCCCCCAACCCTACCCCCATTTATTCAGCTCCTACTACAAGCCAGGCACTAAGGTAAAAATAAATGAGACATAGTACCTGCCCTGAGGAAACCTAAGAGTTTAAATGGGGAGACAGACTTGTAAACAAACACTTGCAGTAAATCTGACAAATATTTTTAGAGCTCTAGGGCTGTGCAGGTGGCAGCAAGTTTACCAAGAAAGGAAAGGGCAGTTGATTCTCCAGTCTGCACCCAAAATAAGGCTGCCTGGATTCCCAGGCCAATGAGATTTCTTCCCCACCCCGCTGCTGCTAAAGGAATAAAAGAGGAAGCTTTTCTATTAAGGGCCTTCGAGCTCAGCCGTTATCCCCAGTGGTGCAGAGTGCATGGAGCAGGCCCTGGGAGGTGAGGGAGGGCAGGGGGAGGAAATCTCTCTCCAGCATTGGGGACACACAGCTGCCACCTCACAATGAGCAGGGCCAGCGCCTCAGCACAACTCTTTTGTCTCAGGCTCTGGGGAGTTAGGAAAGGCATTGTGCCCAGAGATCTTTAAATAATGTTGTCACTCATGAGTAAACCTTAGGGAAACCCAGGCTTTCTTTCACTAGAAATGAATTGAGCCCATTAACAGGGGAAAGGGCCCTCCCCTGCCCTTCATACTTTAGTGGATGGACAGGCTATGGAGTGGGTTAGGCCTCTCCATTCAGTAGCCACATTCCAAGGCTCCACTTGAGGCTGCTGTTTTTCCTCCACAGCCTAAGTCCTGAAACAATGGCTCACCCTGCAGCTTGCTGTGTTGCCCTTTCTGCTCTAGTAAGCCAAATGTATTGGGGTTGAAATATGGCGTTTTCTATGGGGTCTCCTTTGACTTAGGAGCCTTGGTAGGACATGAATTTAGTCACCTTGCCATAGTTTCCCCAGTGCATCATCTATATTTGTGTGAGCCTGAGATAGTCCCCACTTACAGTGTGAGAGCCCCAGAAAATTAGTTAAGTAATTAATGTGTGTTAGCAAACAGCTTGTTATATTACTTGTTATATTATTGTTATTACTTGTTATATTACTTTGACTGAAAGAACTTAAGAACAGAAGGGGACTAATGGGTATTAGAGGTGTATTCTGAACCAGACATTGTTGCCAGGCTTTCTACACTATGATACTGCCAATTAATTGTGAAACTATTTGTCTCTCTCTCCCTCTGGTCTGTAAGCTCCAGGAGGGCAAGACTGTGCCTATCTTGTTCATGCCACAGCTTAGCTCCTAGCACAATGCCTGGCACATAGTAAGGCATACAATTAATATGATGCATAAATACACAAAGGACTTTGTATGATCTTCTGGTGACCTTGTGGAATTAGTATTATTAGCCCACTTTACAGATGAGAAAATTGAGGTTCTAAGAAGTTGAGTAACTTGCTTAAGGCCATACATCCAGACATTAACTGAGACAGTATTAATCCAGGACTTTCAAACAAAACTCTTATTTATATTTGAGCCAGAAGGCACTCATTTTTGGCAGTGGAACAGAAAAAACAAGGAAATCCTTTATTTTCCATTGTTCTAAAAGTAACTCAGTTTGTTCTGTTATCTTTTTAAATGAGGGAGATCGGTTATTCTCCCTTAGTTACAGTAATTTTATGTCCTACCAGTTTTCTCTCTAGCTAGGTGGGAAGGATGCTTGCTAACACAAACCGTGAATGATGGCTTTTTCTACTGTCTTTCTTTTGAAGTGTGATTCTGACTGGAAAAATAAAAACATTTGGAGGAAAGGAGGAAGGTGTGGGCTACAGTAGTCATGAAGGGCTTTATTCCAGGGGCAAGACTCGAGTTAGGCCTCAGGGATGAGTAAAATTTACCCAGAGGGTTGGACATCACAGCAACCATGTGAGCACAGCATGGTGGGGCATGAGGAAAGCGAAGAGACCCACCCATCTGGAACAGTGACAATCACATCTTGCCACTGCTTAAAAGCCCATCCCTAAGCCACAAGGCTCCCCAGCTGGAAACCAAAGCTCTCCTTGACCTGGGCCTGCCTGCATCATGCCTGCCCAGGCCTGATGAAAATGGTCTCAGGGAAAGACCTCCTTTACCACTGGTCCTCTGGGATTCTGCAGAGCAGCCATGCTGAAGCAAACTGCACTGGCCTCAAGCCAAATGCCTCCTGGGCCTCTGCATCTTTGTGCCTGCTGATTCTTCTATCTGGATGCTTTTCTCCTCCTCTGCCCATCAGCAGAACTTCTACTTGATCTCAGCTCAACTAAGACCTCCTTTACAAAACCTTACCATCTACCTCCTTTGTAACCCTAAGCATTAGTCCCATTCTTCACACTCATGACTCGTTCTTTATTTGCATCTATTTCTCTGTCAGATTTTCAGATCTGCACATCCTTGCCACTTCCATTCTCCACCCCATTTTACTTGGCTTTCAGGAACACGTTTTCCTTATATCTTCAGTTCTTTTCACAAGTTCTATCCAACTCTGTCTATCAACTAAAACCTACCCTTACCCTGAGTGACTGCTTCATCCAAACCCCTCTCATATGGAGGTTGCTTATCATTTCACTCTTCGGCTCCCAAGTCAGGACACAGCTAGGTATCCTTTCTTTCCCTAAAACCATTTTCAGAGCTGTATTCCCCCATCCTTTTATTTAAAAAAACAGCTACCACCACAACAAAATCTTTTTCTCTGCTCCTATTTGAAGAGTTCGGCCATTTAGAGATATTGAACTTTTGTCCTTTTCATCACTGTCATTTACCACCTTTCAATTATTGAGGACTTTGGCACCAGTTTATAGACCTTCTCCACCCAGTCTTGCCATAACCCTGGGTGACTTCAGCATCAATATGTTGGCTTCTCCAACACCCTAGTCTTGGCTAACTGGAATACCTTTCCTCAGCTTCTCCCAGAGTCACACCCTGGACCTTGGCATCTTATGAAATTCCACCATGTCAGAAATCAGTGATTCTAACAACACACTGTCAACCAGAGATGCTGCCGGGTCAGCTGTCCCCTCGGACCCCACCACAGTCTCCAATCCTACTCAGCTCTCCACTTCACATTTTTCCATTCACTTATTCCAGCCATTGCTCCTACCCACTAACCTAATCCAACCCAGCTTGGGTTCCATAGGCAATCATTCCCACTTTTCCTGACAACACCATAAACTGTTTGCCCCTATACCTGGAAGTGAGGATTCCATCCCATCAGCATTTAAACATGCTCAAATATCTCCACCTTAAACCACCCCCTTTAGTAGCCAAGCTTTTTGAAAAAGTTTTGTGCATTTGCTGTTTCCATTTTGTCACAACTTTCCTCAAACCACTCCAGTATAACTCCATCAACTCTTCACTGGGTTACGAAGAACCTCCACTTTTCCAAATCCAGTAGATCATTTTCAGTCATCCTAATGATTTGACCTTTCAGAGAAACTCAGCAGTGTTGGTCACGCCTTCCTTCCTGAAACACATCCTCCTTTGTCACCTGGTGACAACCCATCTTGTGGTTCTCCTTCTTTCTTTCCGCTGTCCCATCTCAGTCTCCTCCTTTATCCAGCCTTAAAACGCTGGAGCTTCTCAAAGCTCAGGCCAGGCTCTGTTTTTGCTGTAAGCTCTCTCCATAGAGTAATACATACAACCCCATTATGGTTTCAATTGCCATCTTTTTGCTCATCATTTTCAACTTAATTCTTTACCCTCTAAGACCCAGACTTATAGATATGCAACTGTCCACTAACACCTCCAGATAAATGTCTCAAAGGAAAACTCAATGTATATAAAGTAAAACTTGAGATGAGCTCCTCTCCTTCCACTCCCACCCAAAACCAGTCCTGGTCTTCATCATTAGTGTCACATTTCAGTGAACACCACAACCATTCATCCAGTTGTGATGGCAGTGATCCTTGACCCCTCTCTCTCACTCAACCCCCAAATCTCATCTATCACCAGATCCTGTGCATTTTTTCTCCCCCATGTATCTCTTATCCTCCTGCTTCTCTCCATCTGCATTCCACCATCCTAGCACAAGCTATCATTGCCTCTTTACTGGACCATTGCAGGAAACTTCTAATTTATCAGCACATTCTTAGACCCTTCCAAAAATTCTCCTCACTGCAGCCAAAATGATCTTTTCTAAAGAACACAGATTTAATTATGCCTCTTCTGTTTAAAACTTTCAGTAGTTTCTCATTGCCCTGAAGCTGAAAACCTAAGTCCTCAGCAAAGTCACCTACACACTGCACAGTCTTGGTCCTGTCTGTGCACCTTCCCTTTTCCAAGCCTTGAACGTGGTGTTTCTTTGCCTAGAAAGCTGCTCAACCCCACCCCCACCCCGAGCACCACCA
Organism: Pan paniscus; assembly: GCF_029289425.2. Classification (NCBI taxonomy): domain Eukaryota; kingdom Metazoa; phylum Chordata; class Mammalia; order Primates; family Hominidae; genus Pan; species Pan paniscus. Next base: position 87,508,402 of record NC_073258.2, on the reverse strand, counting down.
CTTGGCCTAATTAACTCTTTGTTGTTGTTATGTTTGAAGATATATTATTAGTCTTTATCACAGTTTTTTTCACTGTGGTGAGAACATTTGCCATGAGCTCTACCCTCTTAACACATTTTTAAGTGTATAATATGGTATTGTTATCTGTAGACACAATGTTATATAGCAGATCTCTAGAACTTCATTTTTCATAACTGAAATCGTATACCCATTGATTAGACACTTCCCATTTCCTCCTACCTCTAATCCCTGGAAACCACCATTTTATTATTTGCCTCTATGAGTAGGATTATTTTAGATACCTCATATAAGTGGAATCATGCAGTATTTGTCCTTCTGTGACTGGCTCATTGCGTTTAGCATAATGTCCTCAAGATTCATCCATACTGTTGTATATTGCAGGCATTCCATATTTTTAAGGCTGAATAATATTCCATTTTATGTATATGCCCTTTTGTCCTCCATTTATCTGTCAAGGGACATTTAGATCCTTTCTACATCTTGGCTATTGTGAATAGCGCTAATACCTCTTTGAGATTTTGATTTTAATTATTCTGGGTAAATACTCAGAAGTGGCATTGCTGGATCATATGGTAGTTCCATTTTTAAATTTTCAAGGAACCTCCATACTGTTTTCCATGGTGGTTACACCATTTTACACTCCCATCAACAGTGTACAAGGGTTCCATTTTTTCCATAGCCTCACCAATACTTGTTACCTTTTGTTTTTTTGATAATATCCACTCTAACAGAGGTGAGGTAATAACACATTGTGGTTTTAATTTGCATTTCCCTAATGATTAGTGATGTTGAGCATCTTTTCATATAACTGTTGGATATTTGTGTCTTTTCTGGGAACATGTCTGTTCAGGTCCTTAGCCCATTTTATAATCAGGTTATTGGAGGGGGTTGCCATTGAGTTGTAAGAGTTCCTTATATATTTTGGAAATTAACCCCTTATCAAATATATGATTTCCAAATACTTTTTCCCATTCTGTAGGTTGCCTTTTCACTCTGTGGATTGTTTTCTTTGCTGTGCAGAGGCATTTTAGTTTGATACAGTCCCACTTGTTTATTTTTACTGTTTTTGCCTGTGCTTTTGATATTGTATCTATAAAATCATTGCCAAGTCCAATGTCATAAAGTTTTTCCCCTATGTTTTCTTCTAGGAGTTTTATAGTTTCAGGTCTTACATTTTACATCTGTAATCCATTTTTGAATATAAGATAAGGGTTAATTTCATTATTTTACATGTGGATATACAGTTTTCTCAATACCATTGTTGAAGACAATTAACTCTTTATTTATCTGTCATATCTCGTTTTGGATATTGCTTCCTCAGGGAAGTCTCTTCTAATCACATACCATTCCCAACACAAAGAAAATGACATCAGGACTCCTGGAGTTCCTTATGTCCTTTAACAGCATCCACTGCACCTGCTTTGTAGTATTTCTTCGAATGAATTAATTAATTGGGTGATTATTTATTTAATAGCTGTCTTTACTATTAGAAAATGAACCTTTGTTTTTCCCAGCTAACAACCACTGCCAGACATACTTCATTATACAAAGTAGATGCCCTACAAATTTTTGAGGAATGAATAGCATCACTTTATTTGATAACCATTTTCGTTTGAATGACAAATCACTACATCTTGTATTAGGTTGGTGCAAAAGTAATTACAGTTTTTGCATTACTTTTAATGGCAAAACCCACAATTACTTTTGCATCAACCTAATATCTGCTGTGTCAACTCCCCCAGTGGAATGTGAGATTTAGGCTTCATCATCTTTCTTTCCACGTATACCTAGCACTATGTATATCACACAGTCTGTGCTCATTAAATGAAAGAGGGAATGAATGAATGAATGAATGATTAGGCTGAGTAAACAGGGTGGGTCTGATGGTGGACAACTCATAAGAGACAGCATAACCCTTTCTAAGATCCTTATCTGTAAGCCTTGGGTTATCTGGTTTGCATAAACTTTCAGCCATAAAAATGCTTTGGAAATTTGTTCCCTATAAAAAGCCAGCCTCTGATCTTGGTTTCTCACCAAGTTTTAACTGCCACTAACGCCCAGATACTTAAATTGAAGCTTCTGTTCTGTCTTCTTCTTCTTTTTTTTTTTTTCCTTACCATGGATAATACAGAGAAAGCCTTTTGTTTCAGACTCGGTGGAAACAACTGGGCCTCTGTGTTGTCTGCAGGTGAGGCAACTGATTTTCTCTAGTTATAAACTTACCCAGTAGCAGGACTCCCGTGGGGTTTTCTTCTAGGGGGAAAGAGATCTACAACAGTGTCGGACTACAACACTACAACACTACAACAGTGTCGGACCAGTGCTATCATTGTGCTTTAGCAGTATGCAGTTTTTATATTTTAAGGCACTAACATTAATAGATAATTACATTAAGTAGCAGTATTTTTCCTTCTTGTCATTGCTGCTCATTTAAAAACACCTATCTTTACTAATAAGTCAGCACTTATCCACTCTCCTTAGGAAATGCTCCAAATTGAATTTCTATTGAGATATTTCCCAAGGACAAGGTTGTCACCTCTACTTCTGACTGTGTGTTAAGGATTAGCATTTGTACAGGACTTTTATCTTTCTTCTGGTGCAGTTTCTCATAATCACCAGGGGTGCAGGTAAAAAGCCCTGGAATCAACATTTACAGGTAGGGGCCAAGGACTTGAATTTTAACCCACCAGCTAAGGTGCTTCTGATGCACACTGAATTTTTAATTTTAAATGTAAGTTTCAATCAATGTCTTCTTCATCCTCTAATCCACTATACTGATTAGTAGATGGGCACAGAAGGTCATTCCCAACAGAGGAACTACCACATGCACACAAAGAGATATGAAAATGCCTGCTTCTTCTGGGAATGGTATAGTTTGCTCTATTAAAGGCCACCCATGGAAGAGTGGCTGGTGGCAAAGCCAAAAATGATGCACAGCTTATGAAGAGCCTTGCAGGCTTTGCTAAAGATGTTTTAAGTTAGCAAGAAAATTATCAGATTTGGTTTTTGGAACATGACAGTCTGAGAAGTTCTAAAAGGTGTATTCCAGGAGCAGAACAGTAGGAGTGAAGACTAGAATTCAGGAGTTGTAGGATTTCAGTTTAATAGCAGACAAGGTGTGATTTCAATATTGGAAAGAACAGGGATTATAAGGAGGATGGATAACAGAGGAGGAAATTAGAACTATTCAGGAGATAGAAAATCACTGAACTTATTAATGACTTGACTGCATATATAGGTTGAGTGGTGAGGAATCCAGGGTGACTCTCCAGTTTTTACTGGGTTACTGGGTAGCTGGTGGTACCATTGCTGAGTAGGGAATGCAGGAAGATGAGTTTGGTTTGGGGCATGTGGTGTTTGACATGCCTCTGAGACATGTATGTGGGGATGGCCAGCAAGCAGACGAATGTATGCATCTGGAATTAAAATGATTCTGGGGACATAATGCAAAGCATTGCTCTTGCTTGCCATCAACTTTTTACGCAAACTGCTTCACTTAAAATGCAATCGTTGAAATTAATTTAGTGAGTCCTTTCTAAGCATCAGGCACTCTGTTGCACACCTTACACACATTATGAGTTATTTTTTTCCTAGGGGAGAAAACTGAAACTTGAAAAGTTAAAATATACCTAGGCCATGCACCTAGTAAGGGTCAGAGTTGACATTCAAACTTTGGCAGTCTGATCCATCACTCATAATCATTATCCTATGCTACAATATTCCTCAAAATGTTTAAATCACAACCTATCATTAAAAGTACACTTTATACCACAAGCTAGTACACATACATACCAATTACACATGGATGCATGTGTATACACACACATACACACACAAGCAAAAGTTTAGCAAAACAGTACTTTTATTAAATGTGAGGCAACCTGATATTTTCTAATGAAGTCTATATTTTTTTTTAGATGTTGGTTTCTCCTTACTATTTCACAGCCAGAGTTGGATTGAATTTGACAAACCCTGCTGTATTTTATTCCCCTGGGGAGAATATTTCAATTCAATTCCCAGATTTTGTCATTCCTGCCTTTTGGAAGAGAACACTTAAATGTTGTTGTATGCTTCCCCCTTTTCCTCTAGAGAAGGTATCCAAGGTTAAAAGCTGGGATATTGTGGGATAAGGCCGACCAGGAAACACCTACTTTGGTAGACTGATCAAACCTTGTCTCTAATGTGGCTGACAAAGGTGACTGCAAAATGTCCAAAATCACAACAAAGAATGCAATGCTTAAAATTTGTGCAAAAAAATGATTATTTTGCACAAATGGACTGCAGTGGCCAGTATGGATGGCAGTGGCCAGCAGCACACAGACCTGGGTTTACATTCCAGCTCTGCTACTTATTAACTGTATAATCTTGGGTAGGTTTTCTGTTTCGTAGGGATGTGGCAGAAGGAGAAAACTGAAATAGTGCCTTAGTTCATTCTATACCTACCACAAGAGTATGTGATATTAAGACTGAAGAAGTAGTGTTAATATCTTTATTAATTTAAGTTATAAAATACAGACCCACAAACTGAGCATTCATCTATAAAAGCAAATTAAAATTTCCATACTATTCAATGATGACCCAATCAATCATTCAGTCATGTATTTAGTCAATCAGCATTAATTTAGAACAAGCTATTAGTAGGTAATTAAAAAGAGACTTTAAATATTAACTTTACTTACCAGAAGATACAGGTTTTAGAAGAGCCTGGTAGCCAAATGGCACTAAACGTAGTCTCAGGCACGCCATCATTTATTTTGAGGCATATGGAGGAGAGGTCACTCTGCAGGTCTCTGTGAACATCAACATCACTTCCTTCAGGGTCAACAATGTCAATCTAGAACAGCAGAGCCACACTTGCAGGAATTCCAGTGACCTTTCCGGAAATCAAGAATGGAAAGGAACAATTTGACAAGGTGCATGTAGCCCCTAAACATATAGATTCTCGAGCTAATCATGTTTATGAAATGAGAAAATATTTTTAAAGATTCTCAAATTCATAAGTGCAAGAATTAGATTCTATCTCAGAAACGGACAAAGAAAACAACTCAATGTTGACTGTACCAGCTAAGCACTGGAAAGAAGGAAAACTCAAAAGGTTTGAAGTTCCAAGTTTCCATATTTTCTTTTCACTTTCTTTTAATATAAGTCTAATAAAAAATGGGAATGCCATTCAAGCAGCATTCCCAATAGCTGAACTTCTAACTTGGAATCCATTGACCTTTGAGTTTCTCTATTAATTTTAGATCTGCATTAGGTCACTATCACCAGTTAAAATTTATCAACCACCTATCCTTAAATTCCAAATAAGTGGTACCCAAACTGTAATTATTAAGGAAAATGAATAGAATGGATTGAGGATAGAGATTAAAGGAGGAGGAATAAACAGGGCAGGAAATTCTAAGGACATTCCTAGGCTGCTATGCCTCTCAGAAACTCCAGGTTCATGAATCGGTTGTTCTCCACAGTACTCAGCATCTGGTAATGGCCTGGTCACAGCTGTGTTTAGTGAGAGCCTCAGATGTTCCAGCCAGTAGCTAGACACATGACACTCAGGGAGCTTGGCTATTATGATCTTCAGTCCCCCACTGAGGACACTGAGAACAGAGAGAGAACTTTAGAAAGTTCCCTGTGATCACATGGCCAGTTGGAGCAGAGACATTATTTGAAGCCAGGAACACCAACTTCAAGGCCTGATCTCCCTTCTCTGTGGCCCACTGCCTCTCATGGGCAAGTTTGGACCTGCACACCTGAGCTCTAGTAAACGTACCACTTGTGCTATTCTGCTGAGCATTGAGTCTGCTGGGCACGAAGCCAGCCTACATAATTTGAAATTAATTCTGAAATATGAAAGGGTATAAAGAATACTGGTTCAAATGAAAAGATCATTAGACTGAAACTCAGTGAAGGCAGGGGCTATATATATTTAGTCTCTTAATGTATATCTAATGCCTAGTACAGAGCTGGCACTCAAAACATACTTGTTAAATGAATAATTCATTTAATATGAATGAACTAATGAGCCAACAAGGTGAAATAGAACTCAAAATTCAAGTCTCATTTCTGGAACTTGATAGAGCCATGATTTTAGGCAAATCATTGAACTCTCTCAGCCTCAACTTTCCTATCTGCAAAATGGGAATGATACTTTGACAGCCTACCACATAGGGCAGTGGTTCTAATGAGTAGCAAAGTTTCAGAACTACTATCATAGCAAATAAAACTGCTTTGTAGACCCTAACAAAGCAGTGAAGTGTAAACAGTTGTTACAAACTCAGTCCAAAATGGCCTCTGGATTTTGGAACTCCTGCTTCTTGGTGTCAAGACAGAGAGGGTGACTGATCGCTGTGATCTCCTGTGCACCACAATGGTCCACTTTCTTCAGGACAAAATGACTTCCTTCCTGGTTCACCTGATTAGGTGGCAGAGTTGAGACTGAAGCCCAGGAGAATGAGGATTTGGTTCATATTAGGGCTGCAACAGGTTAACAGCCATCTGCTGGACACTTGCCCTGTCAGATGAGCTTGTCCTTGGTTGTCTCGTGTCCAGTTCTGGCACCCCGCCCACTTATTCGCACGTACCAGGAATGCATGTACAGTGCCTATTCTGAGACCCTCCCAAAGTGTGTCTGTTTGTTTTCTTCCTTCTGGTCATAGTTCATCTTTTGACCCAGTCCTCCCAAGCTGAGTCCATCAAAGTGCTATTGTGTTGCTGGAGGAAAGAGGCTACTTCCCTTGTTCTCTGCTGCTCCCCTGCCTGTAACCTTCCTCTGCTATTACTTTGTTGCGGTCCAGCTGACTCAGAGGGCCATTAGGGTGCCAAGAACAGTATTATTTAAATTTTAAATAATAGTCTCTTGGGAAGAGAGGGTCATGAAACATTCAGACTAACACAGGGAATTTTGCCAAGAGAGTGATTCATAATCTTTCCAACTATCCACCTCTGTTCCCTTGTTCGGTCGGGATGGACAAAATCCTAAAGTCACCAAGTATTTCAGGAGCAGATATGGAATTTCTCTTGAAAAGAAATGGAATCTCTTCCACGCTGGTTCTTATCCAACAACTTCACAAAAACTAATCTTTCAAGAGCAAAACAATTGAAATAGCCATTATTCTCAAATGTTGTTATATGTCATTTACTAGCCACACACCCTTGACATGTCATTGACCCATCTAAGCCTCGATATTTCCTCCTATAAATGGGGATAATAAAACCAGCCTGTCTAGGATCAAATGATGTAAGCCATATGAGAGCATTTTAGAAACAATGAAGCAGTAAAAATATGCAAGATATTATTTATCATTGGCAAAGATATTGGGCAAGGCATATAGACACTTGTGTAATGAATTTTATTTTTATAAAGCACTTGAGTTAATAACATAGAATATAAAAATGAGCTCATTTTTTAAAAAGTGATGATTCCTTTCACTTCCCCTGGAATGGGAAATTCTTCATTTTGGTTAATATGCTGCAGGAGGCACCAACTTAATACCAACACTGTGCCAAGTGAGGTTTTAGGAGCTGTGTGAGGAAAGTAGTGGCAGCCCTAGCATCTAGCAAGGCACCCAGAACAGAAGAGGCCCCCGACATTTGTTGAATGAACAAGTGAATGAATAAACAGGCTGCAGAACTTCCACTCTTCCATGGAGGAAGACAGTGTTTAGGAAAGCAGCCTGAACCTCCAGAAATCCAAGGTTGGGGTTGGCAGTCTTCTCATTCTCATTCAGCAGAGTGCTGTGAGGACCCTAGGAGGTGTGTGCATGTGACTCCAAGGCCCTCCTCAGCTTTGCTTTTCTGATCCCCTGTCTGTGCAATCTCTTTGGCAATGACCTGGATCAAAATGGACTCAGTGCTGTCTGAGTAACCTTGTTTCTCTAAATGATATTGGGTCATTTGCTTGTGTCCTAAAGCACAGTTGTGTCCATTGAAGGTGAAAACGGGCTTTAGAATGGGAACAGGGGAGGGGAAATCCTGCCCAAAGAGTGATGAGATAAGAAGCTTTCCATCCTGCTTCTACCACAACAGGAATCCAGGGGACTTGGCTGATTATTTGAAAGGAAAGATGGCAGAATTGGGTTTGGAACATAATGAGCTTAACATTCAGGTAAAGAAAAGATGCAGCCTAGCAGTTTCCAAATTTGAATAGAATCAGAGCCAGCTTAAGGGAATTTAAAAATACATAGGTTCTCTGATTCCCCAGCATAACTGCCAGTTTCTGGGGATGCTTTCAAGTGCTTCCCCAGATGATGGTACAACTGCCAGGCTGGGACCCTTGGTCTACCAGGAAGAAGCAAATGTGAGCCCTGAATGAAGAAGCACACAGCAAGAAATGTAGCTGAGGAGGACTTCAGGCTGGGCCCACATTGAGGAGCACCCAATGGTGGTGCAGCAAACCAGAGAGGAGAGAAGGGGCTCTTATCAGTATCTCCAGGAAGGGCACATAAAGGAAGGAAATGGGACCAACAAGTCAGTCAGTACTGCAGGGGACAGTGCAAGAGCTGATCTGCCCTGAGCTTGCTCAGGCAGGCAGCACATGGAAGAAGTGGTCCTCCTGAGCCCCACTCTGAGATTTCAGCTGCAGAAAGCCCCAGGAGGGAAGGGTGAATAGAAGCAGAATGGACAGGAGAGGCTGGGTGCTGGGGATGGACACTGTTCCTCTCTCCACCTTGACCTCCTCTCGCCTCCAAAGGTTTGAAGTGCACTGAGGCAGAGGGGAGGCGGCAGTGCCTGTTACTATCATTAAGATCTGTGTGGCAACTTCTCTTGGCCTCCTCCCTTTAGTTACCTCCTGTCACCTCCTCCAAAAAGCCTTGGTTATCCACCTCCCCCATCCACTTTCCTCTAAGCTTCTCACAGAGAATTAGTCATGTCCTCATCTTTGTTTTTAAGGAACAAATAATGATGTTAGCTACCTACCACTCACTGAGTACTTAGTGGTGAAGACTTGGCATATCTTATTACATATAATCCTCATAAATCAGCATTTGAAGCAGGGATTATTATTCCAGCTATGTCGATGAGCAAACTTCTGTTCAAGAGTTGAATGATATGCTCAACATCACAAAACTAGAAGTTGCAGACTTTCAGACCCAGAACTGCCTGATTCCAAAGCCCAGCTCTTATTCACAATTTCACACTCCACTTTATCAACCACTAAGGGCCCCCTACACCAACTTTCTTGATAAAGTGGGACTCACAGACTTTCATTCATTTGTTCATTTATTTAACACATGCTATAAAGTACCTATGTACTAGCATTGTATTGCGGTTGCAAAAATGAATAAGACCAAGTCATGGCCCTGTCTTCGGGGAGAACAGACTCACAAATAGATAGTTGCAAGGCAATATGTTGAAGCCTGGTAGAGGCGTGCATGAAGCTCTGAGGGAGTGTGAGTCACTGCACCCAACCTGGGGGGGAGCACGTCATCCACTTCATCTCTGTCTCCTCTAAAAGGCAACCAAGTCCTCTCATAAATGATTGCCAACAGTCCCAAGTTTATTCTTATCTCAGAGAAAGGGGCCAATGATGCTACATTAGTTATTCCTATCATTGTTAATAACTTTAATATTTATATTCCAAATCACTTCCTTGCACATTATCTTTGCTGAATCACCTACATCTCTGTAAAGTAGATGAGGTACATATTATTCCCATTTCCCAAACAGGTAAAACCAAGGTCTAGAGAAATAACTCCCTTTCGTAATGTGACAAGAGGGTAAGAACATTAGCTAAAGTGGACCCTCTACATCTTTGCCACATTTATCCTAGTAACTTGGAACCAGAAGCTTATGTGGGGTGGAGGTGACAGCAAGCATGGGGAGTTCACCCTGGAGCACATTTTCCAAAGGGTTTTGTCTCCAATGGCTGTTTAATGCATTGGCACAACAGTTATTAGAAGCACATTTTTAAAAATGTTAGAAGCTGTATGAAGACCTTGAGATGTGTTTCAAGGGTAGAGAGTGATGCCTTTTTTACTATGACTGCTTCCCATACACTGAAAGCAGGCTGTGTCCACACCCACACCTTGCTGCATCTGAGAACAAGTTGGCCCCTGCCCAGGCTGGACAACCTGTCAGGGTTGCATGCTGCCAGTGTTCACAGAAAATGGAGTGAACATCCTTGGAATTTGCAGATACCTTCACATGGAAGGCTTTTTAAAGTGGTACCTCCTTTGAAACTCAGAAGCTTATAAAGAAAACTTCTTCAGCAGCTGTTTTACAGAGTTTTTTGACTTTAAAAACTTTCCCGCCCCTTCCTTTTAAGAGCAACTACGAGAAAGTTGACGTACTGAGTCTTCTCTCAGATTACAAGAGCAAGCCTCCACATGGGAAGCCTAGCAGTTGTCTGGACTGCTGTGACTTATGACTCTTCTGTAGTCATATGTCACATAGGAACTCTGCCGGAAAAGGAGTTCTGACTGGCATCAGGCCAGTGCCCCTCTGGGACAAAGCTTCCAGACGAAGGAGCAGGCAGCAATCTTTGCTGATCTGCAACCTCCACTGGTGATACCCAGGTGAACAGGGCTTGGAGTGGATCTCCAGCAAACTGCAGTAGACCTGCAGAAGAGGGGCCTGAGTGTTAGAAGAAAAATAAACAAACAGAAAGCAAAGACAACAACAACATCAACAAAAAAGACCCCCCCCCCCCCGGCAACAAATACCCCATCCAAAGGTCATCAACTTCAAAGATCAAAGGTAGATAAATCCAGGAAGACGAGGAAAAACCAGTGCAAAAAGCTGAAAATTCCAAATGCCAAAATGCCTCTTCTCCTCCAAATGATCTCAACACATCTCCAGCAAGGGCACAAAACTGGATAAAGAATGAGATTGACGAATTGACAGAAGTAGGCTTCAGAAGGTGGGTAATAACAAACTCCTTTGAGCTAAAGGTGCATGTTCTAACCCAAAGGAAGTTAAAAACCTTGATAAAATGTTCCAGGACCTGCTAACTAGAATAACCAGTTTAGAGAGGAATATAAATGACCTCAATAAATCCTCAATAAAATACTGGCAAACTGAATCCAGCAGCACATCAAAAAGCTTATCCACCACAATCAAGTCAGCTTCATCCCTGGGATGCAAGGCTGGTTCAACATACATAAATCAATAAACGCAACATATCACATAAACAGAACCAATGACAATAACCACATGATTATCTCAATAGATGCAGAAAAGGCCTTCAATAAAATTCAACATCCTTTTATGTTAAAAGCTCTCAATAAACTAGGTATTGATGGAACATATCTCAATATAATAAGAGGTATTTATGACAAACCCATAGCCAATATCATACCGAATGGGCAAAAGCTGGAAGCATTCCCTTTGAAAACCGACACAAGACAAGGATGCTGTCTCTCTCCACTCCTATTTAACATAGTATTGGAAGTTCTGGCCAGGGCAATCAGACAAGAGAAAGAAATAAAGTGTATTCAGATAGGAAGAGAGGAAGTCAAATTGTCTCTGTTTGCAGATGACATGATTCTATATTTAGAAAACTCCCGTCTGTCAGACCAAAAATTCCTTAAGCTGATAAGCAACTTCAGCAAAGTCTCAGGATACAAAATCAATGTGCAAAAATCATAAGCATTCATATACACCAAAAAAAAAAAAAAGACTAAAATGTAAAACCCAAAACTATAAAAACCCTAGAAGAAAACCTAGGCAATACCATTCAGGACATAGGCATGGGCAAAGACTTTATGACTAAAACACTAAAAGCAATTGCAACAAAAGTCAAAATTGACTAATGGGATCTAATTAAACTAAAGAGCTTCTCAACAGCAAAGGAAACTATCATCAGAGTGAATAGGCAACCTACAGAATGGGAAGAAATTTTTGCAATTTACTCATCTGACAAAGGTTTAATATCCAGAATCTACAAGGAACTTAAACAAAATTACAAGAGAAAAACTACCAACCCCATCAAAAAGTGGGCAAAGTATATGAACAGACACTTCTCAAAAAAAGACATTTATGCGGCCAACAAACATATGAGAAAAAGCTAAACATCACTGATCATTAGAGAAATGCAAATCAAAACCACAATGAGATATCATCTCATGCCAGTCAGAATGGCAATTATTAAAATGTCAGGAAACAATAGATGCTGATGAGGCTGTGGAGAAACAGGAACACTTTTACACTGTTGGTGGGATTGAAAATTAGTTCAACCATTGTGGAAGACAGTGTGGCAATTCCTCAGGGATCTAGAAGCAGAAATACCATTTGACCCAGCCATCCCATTACTGGGTATATACCCAAAGTAATATAAATCATTCTACTATAAAGACACATGCACATATATGTTTATTGCAGCACCATTTACAATAGCAAAGGCATGGAACCAACCCAAATGCTCATCAGTGATAGACTGGATAAAGAAAATGTGGTAGATATATATGATGGAATACTATGCAGCTATAAAAAACGAGATCACATCCTTTGCAGGGACATGGATGAAGCTGGAAGCCATCATCCTCAGCAAACTAACACAGGAACAGCAAGTCAAACGCTGCATGTTCTCACTCATAAGTGGGAGTTGAACAACGGACACATGGACACAAGGAGGGGAACAACATACACCGGGGCCTGTTGGGCAGTGGAAAGCAAAGGGAGGGAGAGCATTAGGAGAAATACCTAATGCATCCAGGGCTTGAAGCCTAGATGATGGGTTGATAGGTGCAGGAAACCACCATGGCACATGTATACCTATGTAACTAACCTGCACACTCTGCACATGTATCCCAGAGGTTTAAAAAAAAAAATTCCCTTTAGTTATTTTGTCCAGGGCTGCCCGCAAGTAAGAGCCTTCATACACCAGGTTGCAGACTATTTCATAGCTTTACTGGATGCAACAAAGCCCAGCAAAACCCAGCTGTGAGACGTGCTAGTTGTTTCCAGTATATACCCACAAGGGCTTCTGGGAAGAAAGATTCATTCTTTGTTCCACCTGTTATAGGAATTCCTGCTCCTTGGATTTTATTTGCTTCTGTTTCACATTCAGTCATTTTGTTTTGTCTCCTCATCCTTGACTTTTTAAATCACTCACTGTGAAAGTTGTGCTGCCTCTTCTGAAGTTTCCCCTTAGCCTCACATCGTTAAACTTCCCTTCCCTGGAGGAGCTGGGCTGGCCAGAAAGAGGATCCCAAGCTCCTCTGAATGCCTCTCCTGCCTGCTGCCTCTCAGGTGTGGCCACAGGCCCTTAGGGCTCTTCCCTGCCAAGCTCCCACCCTTCCCTTGCATTATGTTAATCTCTAACTCCTATTTACCCTGCCCTCCCCAGCTTACTCCACAAAACAAACCATCACTCTGCATCAAGACAGATCAGGGTTTCTCTACAACGTGGCCAGAGCCGGACCCAAAGTCAGGGTTCTGAGTCTGCAGTTCCCATGCTTTCCATTAGGCCAGGCTGGGAGTGATCCGCTGTGTGGGAAAGATCTGCACTGTCCAATACAGTATGTGACTCTTTATATTTAAATTAATTAAAATTAAAGGAAATACAAAATTCAATTTCTCAGTTGTACTGGCCACATTTCAAGTGCTCAATAGCCACAGTGTGGTAGTAAATGGCTACCACATTGGACAGCGCAGATACAGAACATTTTCCTCATTGCAGCACTGAGCAGACTAATGTTGCTGTTCTTGTGAGGGCAGGCTGCCACAAACTAGTTGTAGGAATGGCTCACCTAGAGCCTATAGAGAACTGGAATCTTCTATATCTTTCCACTGCTGGTTCCCCAGGATTTAAAATAGGACCAAGCACAGAAGACACTTAATACTTTTTTGTTGAAGAAATGAATGAATCTATCCATCCATTTATTTATTGAATACTTATCCTGTATCAGTTACTGTGCGAGGCAGAAGGAATATGCAGTTCATTGAGATAGAGTCCCTGACCTCAAAAAACTTATCGTCTTGCAGGGAAAAGAGTCAAGAAGGGACTATGAAGTGCAATTGCCAAATTGCTTATAACCCTTAACCTAAAAAGATTTAAAACTGCAATAGGCACAGCCTTTTAAAAACTTTTTAAAACCTCATCTTTGAATTCACAGAAATTTTAACATTCTCCTTTGACACAATGACCCAGTAAAGGCAGCAGAGTCAGAGAAGTCAAGTAATTTCTCCAGGATCACACAGCCAGGGGAGGAACTGAATGTAGAACTTTTGTTGTCCAGTTCCCTTCCCACTCCCCCATGCTGGCTGTGTGAGCACAGCACCTCCATGTACTGGCTGAATCCCATGGAAGGAAAATTGAATCGTATCTCCCAACCAGAACAAGAACTTCTGTGTACGTCATATATGGAAGGTTGCAGGCAGTGCAGCCCATGGCACCAGAGCCCAGTCTTTGAGATTTAGACTGGTTTAGAGTTGGTTCTGGGCGGTAATGAGCAGCGTATCCTCCACTCCCCTCTTAGGAATTTATGATGTGTTTCTGGATCTGTAATGTTGCACCTGATCACAGAAATATGTCTGGGAGGAAGGCCATTCTCAGGTCTGTGTCTGCGGAGACTTCCCAATGCTGTGTTTCTGAGATGCCCATATATCCATCTCAGGAGTGTGCTCAGGGCCTCTCATAAAGCTGGGGTTCAGTGCAGGGAACAGCAGCCTCAGTAATCACATTTCCTGTCTCCAACCAGAATTCCCATCACCCTAACTCATAAAAATCCCAAACAAAAATAGAGTCAAGAAGGAATATGCACAAGGAGGAGGAAATGCCTCCTGGTCCCCTAACAGCTCATCAGCTTAAACTGTACAATCTCAGAGCTAATTGCCCACAGCTCTATCCCAGCTATGCTACCCTCTATGCTGCCATGGTTGATTGATGGAGGAAGCCAGTTATAGCATAAGCAGTCAGCTCAGAGCATGACGTAATGATGTATGGAACAAAATACCTTTACTGTTACACGGTGTCTGCTAATCCTTCCTTCCAGTAATGATGCTGGTAAAAGGAAACATGGCTGTGTGTGTGCCGTGGGCCAGGTGCATGAACTCAGAAGTGCAGGCACACCTGTTTGCAGGTGGGCTGACTGATCTGAGGCAAATACAGAGGAATGCTCAACAGTAGCTAAAGTCTAAGATACCTGGCTCTGTAGGTAAAAATAATCACATCCCTAATCAAAAAAACTCAACTCAGTCAACAACTTTTAAAATCTTTCAAGTCTTGAAGCTGTTGATTAGCTCAGAGGAAAGACTCAGAAATTTGGAAATATTTAGGCCTGGGTTCTACTCCTGGTTTTCCCACCAGCTTGCTGTGTGACCTTGGGCAAGTTACTTACCCCTCTAACCTCAGTTTCCTAGTCCACAAAGTGGGGATAATAATCATCATACCTTCCTGCCGGAGTCAGAGAATGAGAGGACACGATGAGTGTAAAGTATCTGTCTCAGTGCCTGACCCAACCTAGTGGGTGTCCAATAAAAGGTCATCATTGTTATTATGGATGATGATATTATGTGCAATAACCTTGCATTAGCTTCTTCAAACTCTCTACCTCCCCACCACCCTGAGTTTATTATCTAGTAGTTACAACTCAAGAAATCAAATAGGAGACACATCGCATGTGCTAAACTGTGTGACACTGACTCTGAGAGAAGGGGGAGAGCTGTGTGGAATGGTGGAGGCAGGGAGGCCTCCTGGAGGTTGCAGGTAGTCGACTGTGGATTGGAAGCAGGGGAGGAGGAAGGGGTCAGAGAATGGGGAACAGGGGTGCTGGTGTGAGTCAAAGCGCAACAGCCAGAATGCATGTGTGGGAAGAACACATAGGGCTGCAAAGGCCGGCGTGGTGCCTGAGCCCATGGACAAGCAGTTACGTTGTGATGTGGTAATGTCACTTCAGCCACTGTCTTGCAGCCCCTTCTGCCAGACTAGCTCTGGACCGTCCTTCAAGGCTCCTCTCCAGCATCTGCTCATGAGCTCTCTTATGTCACCCTGCCCCGTGAACAGAATACTAATAGTAATAAGGAGAACAGCTGGTGTTCACTGAACCCTTCCTATGTGCCAATATCTGTGCTAAGCATGTTACCTGCATTATTTCATCTAATCCCACAACACATGAAATGGGCAGCACTTCATTTAATAAGTGGGAGAAGCAGCTTGCCCAAGGCAGAGGCCCAGGATTGGTATTGTATGTTAACCCACATGTCTCCTCTAGTAGACACTTGAGGACAGTGACCAGGACCTGTTCTGTTCAACAATCCCCAGTGCCTAACATGACAGTCCTGGCCCAAAGTAGGAACTCATGGATGTTTGTTGAATGAAGGAGAAGAGATTGTCAAGTACACAGTAGGGCTCTGGGTCTAGAGGCACTAGGCAGATCAAAAAGCAGTACTGGGAGACTGACCCCTGGACAAACTCAGACATAAGGAATGGGCACTGGGAAGCCCAGGCCTCTGAAGAGCAGAAGGCTGGGACAGAAGCACCATCTAAGGGGCTTGCTGCCTTTGCGCCCTGCCATTTGATGGTGGGAGCTATTGAAATATCCTCCCTCTGATGCCAGTAAGTTTCATCCTGGTAACTTGGGCATGGCTGAGCCCACGGGTAGATAGAGTTCAGTAGCTGAACCAGAGATGATCATTCAGGAAAGCTGATAAAATAGGTAAAGTCAGGAGTGATAGGTAAAAGATTTAAAATGGTTCAGCATAAGCACTGACCAGTCGAAATGGTCACAGGTCTTTAGTGCTAGGGAAGGGTCTTGAGGCCTCCTACTATTCCAGACATTAACCCATTGGTTGTTAGATCTTGAGGAGATCCAAAGGTTCCCTGGGAGAATCCAGAGCAGGTGGGGACTACACCTGACTTGGAGAGGTCGGAGCAGTGGCCCTGTAACAGATGAGACATTCAAAACTAGTAACAGTAGTCAGGTCCCTACCAGCATGTCCTCGCTGAATTCCACAAGGGTATTAGGTTAAAATATCACTGTGAGAATCAGCCATTTTTCAAAAGCCGCCTGTCTTACATTGAGAGTTTTGTTAAAACCAGATAATATAATCTGTAACTCTATTTACTAGACACATGGAAACTGTAACTTCTCAATGTGGTAAGAATGAATAAGGGCCCCAGCATCAACTCCTCTGACTTGTACACGTTGTACAGTCCCTACTCTTACCTTCGGACCCCTCATATACCCCACGACTTTTTTACATATACAGAACAAGCATCTGAGTGCCGATTAGCAAAGTTTATTTCTTTTGTAGAGAAATATAAGTTCTCACACTTCCCCCTTAAGCCCTAGTGAACTGTCTTGTGCCTGTCCTATGTTGGAGGCCGTGGTGCAACTACAGTGCCTTCATTTCTGCTTTGCAGACTTGTAAATCTGAGGTTGCCTTAATATTAGCTTCAGGATGAAAAGTACCTTCAAGCAGTATTATTTTGTAATCCCTGAAATTACCAGCTGCTAAACAGTCATCCCTTTTCCTCAAATACAAAAGAAGGTGGCGGCAGTCAGCCAAGAAAAACATTTCTCCTTGTAGAGAGAAGTGGACTGTTGTTAAAAGCCACAGTGATCATTAACAAAGACGATGTCATAATTAGATACCTGGGCCTCCCTAAGGTGCTCTGAGCCAAGGAAAGATGATCATAGTCTTTACCGAGGCAGTGAACAGTCGCCTGCCTAAAGGCTTTTGGTGAAAGTGCCCAGTCTCCGGCACTCTTTTATGATAAGTTGTCCTTATTACTTTGTAAAAATACAAAAGAAGCCCAGTATTCAAAGTTTTACAGATCCCAAATTACAAAATAAAGAGGAAATTGGGAGTAGCCAAGGAGTCTTTCATTCACTCTTTTCCTCCCTTCCTTCCTTCCTTTCTTTCTTTTCTTTCTTTCTTTCTTTCTGACAGAGTTTCACTCTTGTTGCCCAGGCTGGAGTGCAGTGGCATGATCTTGGCTCACTGCAACCTCCGCCTCCCAGTTTCATGCGATTCTCCTGCCTCAGCCTCCCGAGTAGCTGGGATTACAGGCATGCACCACCACGCCTGACTAATTTTGTATTTTTAGTAGAGATGGGGTTTCTCCATGTTGGTCAGACTGGTCTTGAACTCCCGACTTCAGGTGATCCACCCGCCTCAGCCTCCCAAAGTGCTGGGATTACAGGCATGAGCCATCGCGCCTGGCCACTCTTCTTTTTTTATCCACTCCTTTCTCACAACTCCCCTGACACCCCACCACATTTTCTGAGGTCCGTCTCACCAACGTCCTGGGAGGATGTGTACTATAGTGGCAAGAATACAAATGGTTTTATCACTTACCTCTAGTCAAAGAAAATCATCAGGAAAAAAATTATCACACCAAATATACTTATTTATTATAAAATGCATCCTGGTTTAAGAAGCAATAGAGTGTGAAGTAACAGCCGTGGAACTTCAGGAGCATTATGTAACCTCTCTTGCTTAGCCTTCTCATCTGTAAAGGGAAGGTTGTAAAATCTTCCTCACAATGTGGCTGTAAGGAAAGTATAGAATAAGATTAGATATTCATTGAAGTCTCTTCTTTAGAACTGATGATAGCAATACCTCTAAGGTGAGGATAATCAATATATGGGTTTGGATCTCCCTATGGTTAGTAATTCCCTATCAAAGGGGTTGTAATAATTTTGGATGAAATCATTTTGAGGTGGCAGAGGAATGAAGGGAGCTCTGATGCTCCCTACCTTTGTGAGTTTCCTTTCCCCAAGGAAATCTGGGGGAAGCTGCCTGTCAACAGCAAAATCGAGGTCTCGTTTATCACCTGCACAGTTTTCTTCACTTTTTGGAGGAAACTTGCATTATTTGGGACTCAGTATAGATAAAAGGCTTAACCAGAGTTGCCCCAGCTATGATCAGCCTTAAATTCAACAGGGGTTACATTAGCAGGCCAGCACGGTCCCCCCATGGGGATTCTGGCCCCTTCCTTCTTGATGTCTGCCGTCCACGGAGCCACTCAGGGGATCACTATTGTCAGTGTTGCTAGGGCCTCCCATGAGAAAGCTGAGTGTGCCCAGGAGCTCCAGTGCCAGGGCAGCCCTCACTCCAGCAGGGCCACCCTGAGTTCTACACAGAAAAAGTCTCTGTTTTTCACCATGTGTTGCACCTTCTCATCTTGGGATAAAGGTGGGGCTGCACGTGTCCCATTCTCACAGTGTCTCTTATGAGAACAGTTCCTGCAACTTCTTCCAGCAAACATTGTCTCTACAGGGCTTGATTGTGACCAGGTCAGAGATTCCATGACATCTTATTCCCCATCTCTCTCCCCAGCATTCAAACTAGAAAATGCTGGTCTGTGAAAGACACTGCCAAGAGAATGAAAAGACAAGCCACAGACTAGGAAAAATACTTACATAATACATGTCCAGTAAAAGGCTTATATTTAAAACATGCAAAGAAATATTTTAAAAAGTTTTTAATATAATTTACATACCATACAATTCACCCATTTAGAGTTGTATAATTCAACAGTTTTGGATATATTACCTTAGTAGTTTTGTAAGCTGTGGTAAAATATATATAACATAAAATTAGCCATTTTGACAATTTTAATTGTATAGTTAAGTGGCACTAAGTGCATTCACAATGTTGTACAACAGTCACCATTATCCATTTTTAAAACTTTTTCTCACTCCAAACAGAAACGCTGTAACCAATCATCAATAGCCATCACTTCCCTTCCTTCAAGTCCATGATAACTTCAAAGCTACTTTCTGTCTTTATGAATTTTCCTGTTCCAGACATTTCATATAAGTAGAATCACACAATATTTGTCCTTTTGTGTCTGGCTTATTTTACTTAGCATAGTGTTTTCAAGGTTCATCCATGAAGTAGCACAGAGCAGAACTTCATTCCTTTTTATAGCTGAATAAATTTTCATTGCATGTATATACATTTTGTTCATCCATTCATATGTTGATGAACACCTGGGTTATTTCCACATTTTGGCTATGGTAAATAATGCTGCAATGAACACTGACATATAATTATTCGTTCAAGTCCCTGCTTTCAATTCCTTTGGGTATATACCTAGGAGCAGACTTGCTGGGTCATATGGTAATTCTATGTTCAGCTTTTTGAGGACCACTGCGCTTTCCATACAGGCTGTAATATTTTACATTCTCACCAGCAATGTACCAGCCAGAGTTTTCATTTCTCCACATGTTCATCAACACTTGTTTCCTAGGGGGGGTGTGTGTGTGTGTGTATGTGTACGTGTGTGTTTTAATTTCAGCCATTCTAGTGGATGTAAAGTGGTACAGTGTATCATATTGTGGCTTTGATTTGCATTTCTCTACTGACTAATAATGTTCAGTGTCTTTCCATGTGCTATTGGCCATTGGTTTATCTTCTTTAGAGAAATGTCCATTCAAGTCCTTTGGCTCTTTTTAAATTGGGTCATATTTCTTTTTGTTGTGCTGTAGGAGTCCTTTGTATATTCTGGATATTAAACCATTATCAGATATGTGATTTTCAAGTATTTTATTCCATTCTACAGATTGTCTTTTCACATCCTTGATAGTATCCTTTGATGCACAGACTTTTTTTATTTTGATGAAGTCCAGTTTACCTAATTTTTCTTTTGTTGCTAGCCCTTTTGGTGTCATAGCTAAGAATCTATTGCTAAATCCAAGATCAGAAAGATTTACCCGTTTTCTTCTGTTTTATGGTTTTGGATCTTATATTTAGGTTGTTCATCCATTTTGAGTTAATGTTTGTGTATAATGTGAGTTAGGGGTCCAATTTTATTCTTTGCATGTAGAAATTTAGTTGTCCCTACACCATTTCTTGAAGAGACTATTCTTTCCCCCATTGGATGGACTTGGAATCCTTGTCAAAAATCAATTTGCCATAGATGTATGAGTTTATTTACGAACTCTTTATTCTATTCCATTTACCTATATGTCTATTCTTATGCCAGTCCCACACTGGTTTTTTTTTTTTTTTTTTCTGTAGCTTTGTAGTAAGTTTCAAAGTCCCTTTTTAAAAAAAAAAGATTTTGGCTGTTCGGGGTCCCTTGCTAGTCCATGTGAATTTGAAAATTGGCTTTTCTATTTCTGCAAAAGAAAGGCCATTAAAATTTTGATAGTGATTGCATTACAACTGTAGATCAGAGAACACTTAAAATTTAACAATAATGAAAGAAACAAACCTTAAATGGGAAAAATATTTGAACTGATACTTTACCAAAGAAGATATACAGATAGAAAATAAACATATGAAATACCTAGGAATACAGCTAACCAAGGAAAAGCAAGACCTCTACAAGGAGAACTACAAAACCCTGCTGAAAGAAATCAGAGACAATACCAGTAAATGGAAAAACATTCCATGCTAATGGATTGGAAGAATCAATATTGTAAAAATGGCCATACTGCCCAAAGCAATGTACAAATTCAATGCTATTCCTATTAAGCTACCAAGGTCATTCTTCACAGAACTAGAAAAGCTATTCTAAAATCCATGTGGAAGCAAAAAAGAGCCCAACTAGCCAAGCAATCCTAAGCTAAAACAACAAAGTTGGAAGCATCATATTACCTGACTTCAAACTATACTTAAAGCTACAGTAACCAAAACAGCAAGGTACTGATACAAAAACAGACTTGTAGACCAATGGAACAGAAGAGAAAACTCAGAAATAAAGCCACACACCTATAACCATCTGATCATCAACAAGGTTGACAAAGACAAGTAATGGGGAAAGGGATCCCTATTCAATAAATGGTGCTGGGATAACTGGCTAGCCATATGCAAAAGATTAAAACTGGACCTCTTCGTTTTACCATATATAAAAATTAACTCAGTGCATCTAAGATTTAAATATAAGACATCAAACTATAAAAAAATCCTCAAAGACAACATAAGAAATACTCTTTTCAACATCAACTTTGGCGAAGAATGTTTGACTAAGTCCCCAAAAGTAATAGCAACAAAAAGAAACAAGAAGACATATAAGTGTCCAACAAACATGAAAAAATGCTCAACATCACTGATTATCAGAGAAATGCAAATTAAAATCACAATGAGATACCATCTCACACCAGTCAGAATGGCTATTATCAAAAAGTCAATAAACAACAGATACTGGAGAGGCTGATGAGAAAAGAGAAAGCTTATACACTGTAAATGTAAATGTAATGTAAATTAGTCCAGCCACTATGGAAAGCAGCCCGGAGAGTTCTCAAAGTTAAAACAGAGCTACCACTGGACCCAGCAATCCCATTACTGAGTATATGCCCAAAGGAAAATAAATCATTCTACCAAAAAGACACATGAACTTGTATGTTCATCACTGTGCTATTCACAATAGCAAAAACATGGGATCAACTCAGGTGCCCATCAATGATAGAGTGGATAAAGAAAATGTGGTACATATATACCATGGAATACTATGCAGCCTTAAAAAAGAATGAAGTCATGTTTTTTGCAGCAACACGAATGCAATTGGAGGCCATAATCCTTAGTGAATTAATGCAGGAACAGAAATCCAAATACCACATGTTATCGCTTGTAAGTGGGAGCTAAATATTGAGCACACATGGACTTAAACATGGGAACAATAGACACTGCAGACTACTAGATGGGGGAGGAAGGAGGATACTGGAGGTTGAAAACATACATATCAGGTACTATGCACACTACCTGGGTAATGGGATCTCTGCCCTAAACCTCAGCATCATACAATATTCCTGTGTAACAAACCTGCGCATGTACCCCTGTATCTAAAATAAAGGCTGAAATTTAAGGGAAAAAAAGAAAAGATACTCAACATTATATGTCAATAGAGGATTGCTAATTAAAGCAATAATGACATATCACTGTACATCTACTAGAACAACTAAAATCCAAAAAACTGACAATACCAGTTGCTGGAGAGGATGTAGAGCAACAGAAATTCTCATTCACTTCTAGCAGGGATGCAAAACGGTACAGCCACTTTAGAAAAGTTTGGCAGCTTCTTACAAAGCTAAGCATAGTTTTACCATATGATCCAGCAGTTGCACTCCAACATATTATCCAACTGATTAAAAAACTTATGTTCTCACAAAAACCTGCACAGGAATATTTACAGCAACTTTATTTATAATCATCAAAAGCTGGAAGCAACCAAACTTTCTTCAATAAGTGGAGAAACAAACTATGGTATAAATGTACGGTGGAATGTTATTCAATGATAAATATACATGAATGAACTCTAGGTGCATATTTCTAAGTAAAAGAAGCCAGTCTGAAAAAGCTACATACTTTATGCTTCCAATTGTATGACATTCTAGAAAAGATGAAAATGTAGAGTCAGTAAAGAAGGTCAGTGGTCGCCAGAGGTTTGGGGAAGGAAAGAGAGACGAACAAGTAAAGCCCATGGAATTTTTAGTGCAGTGAAACTATTTTGTATGATACTGTCATGGTAGATGCATGACATCCATTTGTCAAAACCCATAGAACTTTACAGCATAAAGAAGGAACCTTAATGTGTCCAGATTTTTAAAAAATTATTTAATAGGTTGGGGGATTCCAGGAAGGAATGCAGACTATGACAAGAGAATCTAATTGTATTACAGATGTATGTAACAATCTCAGTGAAGAGGGTAGAGGGAAAAAGTTTTGACTTGAGTAACTTCAGAAATGAGTGGAGTTTATTAGACTAAAGGCAAAAGGAACTGCACATAACCACTGTACTCTAATTTATAAAGTTGTTTCCCACAGTGGTACAGGTTAACCATTTTGAAACTGCTATATGTGTATACTGAAATTAAGCAATTAAGTACATAAATGGGAGATGGTCAAAGCCAAGCTTTTTATTGTTGGAGTGGGAATTCACAGTTTAGCAAGGTGATGCGGCTAAAATGATCCATGTGGTAATGAATTCACATTGGAGACATTAGTATGAACTTATGTTCAGCTTAATATAGGTTCTGATGGTTAAATATAGAAAAATTTATAGATATGTGGTTATACTCCAGTCTTAATATACACATGTATATTTCCTTGCTCTGTCAACTGACAGGGACTAGAAATAAGCAAGGGACACAAGTAGTAAATAGTGCCCAAATCTTGCCTTCTAATACCATGCTCTGAAAAAGGAATTGGGGATCCTTGGAGAAATGGCTTAGTCTAGGACCACGGCTGGCAATGTACAAGATGAACCTGGAGCATCTTGTAGTGCCAGAAAGTAAGGAATTGCAAAACAAAAACAAAAACGAAAAAACAGCCAACCCACTACTGCTACACTATGGGTAGTATGTCAAAGAAATCCAAGAGCCAGCTGAAAACACTCCCAATGGCCAAGGCTAGAAGTAACTTTACAGTGGAGAAACCTGACAAGCATGACTTTTGGCCACTGATCAAGGTCCGTATCAACAGTGATAATCACATTTATTATATGTACCCCTGGTCTGATGTGATGAAAATGGCACTCTACTTCTGTGATCTTCCTTCCAAAAACCCATAACCAAAATCCAATCATGAGAAAAACATCAGACAAGTTCCAGTAGAGGGGTATGTGCAAAATACCTGACCAGGGCTCCTCCAAACTGTCAAGGCTGTCAAAAACAAGGGACATCTGGGAAACTGTCAAAGCCAAGAGGAGCCTAAGGAGACATGATGACTAAACTTAATACAAGATCCTGGATGGGTCCTGGAAAAATTATACATATATATTTATATATATATATATATATATACACACACACACACACACACACACACACATCATTATATACATATATTTCTCTATCTATATATAGTTAGATAAAAACTTTAAAAAATCTGAATAAACTAAAGGCTTTAGTTAATAATAATGGATCATTACTGGTTCATTGACTCTAATGAACGTATAATACTAATGTCAAATGTTAATAATCAGGGACACTGGCTGAGGGGGTATATGGGAACTCTACTGTCTTCTCAGTTTTTCTGCAAATACTGTTTGTATTAGTCCGTTTTCACACTGCTATAAAGATACTACCTGAGACTAGGTAATTTATAAATGAAAGAAGCTTAATTGACTCACAGTTCCACATGTCTGGGGAGGCCTCAGGAAACTTACAATCATAGTAGAAGGTGAAGGGGAAGCAGGCACATCTTACATGGCAGCAGGACAGAGAGAAAAGGAGGAAGCACCAGACACTTATCAAACAACCAGATCTCATGAGAACTCACTCACTATCACAAGAATAGCATGGGGAAAACTGCCCCTGTGATCCAATCACGTCCCACCAGGGCCCTCCCTCAACACATGGGGACTACAGATTTGGATTACAATTCAAGATGAGATTTGGGTGGGGACACAGAGACAAACCATATCACTGTTCTAAAAAATAAAATAAAACATAGATATTAAAAAAAAGAAAAATGCTGATGATACAGATAGTTTCCCCATTTTTTCCAATGAGGAAGCTGAAGTTCAGAAGCATCAAAGTAACTGGCACAAGATGACCCTCCTACTTTAATAGCAGAGGTGGGATTTGAGTTGAGGGCCCTTTCTACTGAGTCACACTGACTTTTACCTGTCTGTGGGTGGGACCCCTTCTGTTCCTTTGTCTCCTGAGTATGCACTTACGTGTGGGTGTTCTTTTCCTGTTTTTCCCAGGGGATGGCCTTTACCCTTGAAGAAAGGCTGCAGCTTGGAATCCACGGCCTAATCCCGCCCTGCTTTCTGAGCCAGGACGTCCAGCTCCTCCGAATCATGAGATATTACGAGCGGCAGCAGAGTGACCTGGACAAGTCAGTACCTAGTGTCTGTTCTCTCTGTCTGGTCCTTGGGCTGAGCTGTCTGTTTCCTGTGCCTCACAGAGGGTTTTCTGGAAACTCTCCAGCTAAAAAAGGCTGAGAGCCCGAAGAGATCCCAGACTCAGCCCTACCTTCTAAAGGATTCATGGTCTCCCTGAGAGACAAGGCTTGTTATGACTGAGACACAGCTGACATGTCCTGGGGGAAATGGGAAGGGAAACTGCATTCCAACTAGTGGAATCTGGAAGGGCCTCTGGGAAGTGGTAGAAGCTGAGTCAGCATAAGAAGCACTGATAAGATTTCAGCAGACAGCAATGGGGTTCAGGGAGAACATTTCACTGAGAGGGACGAACTGGAGCAAAGAGGTAGAGACAGGCCTGTTAAGGAAGTAGTACGTGGCTTGGGTTCCTGGAATTAGGGGGACGTGGTGGGGGAGAGGGAAATGGACAGGGGACACCTTAGGATGGACCTAGATGTCATTTGTTGGAGGCTATGGGCAACAGTTAATAACCCTGCCTCCTCTCTGAGTTCTCCTCCAATGGGGATCCAGACATAAAGAGACAATGGGGAATCACAGGGTCAACTTTATCAGCTTTACTAAAGAAGGTAGTCACTTCCCAGGTTGAATGGCTATAAATGGGCACGGCTAGAATTTGAACACAGAGACCTGGCTCCAGAGTCTATGCTTTTCATTTCTCTGCTATGCCACAGCTAAGATGCAGCAGGGACCAGTGGCTACAAGACCAGACTCTAGTACTAGACTGAGTTCAAATCTATATTCTACCTCTTAATGGCAAAAGTTACTTAGCCTCTATGGGTCTTTTCCCATTGGTATGATGAGTACCATAGGGAAAACTCATAGGGTTGTTATGAGGATTAAATGCCTTAGTATTTGTGATGTGCTGAGAACAGTGCCTGGCACATAGTAGGCCGTATGTCAGTGTTTGTCAAGTAAATATGTCACCTTGTTATTGGCTCTAGCAGAAATGTAGGAAGAAGATAAGGAATCCCCCTCTTAGAACAAACAAACTATAGAACTTGGCCAGTTCTATCTATAGAACAAACTGGCCAAGACTTCAGGTCCCTGAGGGTGTGGCTGTCCCCCTAGGAGCAGAGCTCAGCAGCATGCCAGGGTCACCCTGCACTCATATTCCTCTGTTTCCCTCATACCATCCATTGCTTCTGAGTGGTGATGAGCACAGAAGCCTCTGCTCATACCTCCACCCCTACTCCCAAAGCTCTAAACTCGAAGGATGTTAGTCACATTAACTCCAAGGCCATACTGTAGTCAGGCCAAATATCCTCTCCCTCTTTTTTATCTCACTCTGATTGGGTCTAGCTAAGTCACTCTGAAGAGCAAGCCAGAAATTACACAATGAATTCAACTAACAGGATGAGACACATCCTAAGTTTGAACAATCTGAACCTTCTCCTTTTGTTAAATTTATAAAGAAGAAATCAAGTCCAAAGTGAAATCCTCTTTCCTACAGATATTAAGCTCTAAAAGTTAAATTCAAAAATCCTTCCCTCCCCAGTTATTTCCAGATAGATGGGCCTCACTCATAGGCCTGGGGAAACATTCCAGGCTCAGGGACAGAAGAGTGTGCCCATTACTGGGAGCTCTAGAGGGCTTGCCCCTGATGCTGCTTGACCACCTTAACCCGCTTATTTCCAGGAGTCCCTCATTTTACAGGTGCTTGGGGACATGCTAAGAAAACTCGCCATCTTCTTTTGGGTAAGGGCAGTGGTGTGCTGGTAAATCTTTAATAACTGGTTATCTGTGCTGGGTGAGGAGTGGGATAGGAAATAATGGAATCTGCCGGATTCCATAGTGTAAATACTTGTACGATGGCTGATTTCAGGTTACCAGTTTGACATAACTGAATGTAGAATTGAGAAAAGATGCGCACAAATGGCTACTGGGTAAGAGAATCCCACACTGGCAATGGGCTGAGATCCTTGCTCTTCCTGAGTATCAGTCCTCTCTTGCTAAAAACACCTTCCAGAGCACAGTTTTTAGTTTTCCACCAAAGGACCAATTCCTTTGGTACAGAGGAAGAGGCTGAGACCCAAGAGGTCACACAAGACTTTCCCAAGTTCACACAGCTAATAAACAGCAGAGCTGGGATTCAAACCTAGGATCCTGATGTCATGCCCAGTGATCATTTCACCAGACCACAGACTTTTTTACCCCTGTTAGAAAATTTCTCCCATCCCACCCCATGCCAGAGCATCAAGTACCTTGGTACTCTCCCCAAGATTATTATCCAGAAAGGTTGTGATATTAGCAGTCACACTTAATTGTGAATTTCAACCCCTAGGTTTTCTCTCACAGAGGTTTTTGCATTCTTAGGAGTCTGAATGGAAGCCTCTTTCCCTGGCTTAGTGATTTCAGGTTTCAGGGATTAGGTAAAAGAGAGATTATTTTTGGAAATCACAACTCGTGACAGGAACCAGTCCAGTGTGGTAGGAGAGGCCAGTCCTAGAGTGCTTATATGCCCAGAATTTTCCTTGACCCTACCCCACCTCCAGAATATTATTATGCTATTGTCATTCATTAATGTTCACATAATATCATAAGCATCTTGAACAGTGGTTGAGAGCACAGATTCCAGAGTCAGACTGCTTAGATTCAAATTCCCACACGCCATGAGAGTTGGGGTGAGTCAATTTCTCTCTACATTAGTCTCCTTGCCTCTAAAATAGCAAGAATTATAATCCCTACTTCACAAGCCATTGGAAGTTTTAAAGGAGTTAATGTAAAATATTTAGAACAGTATCTACACCATATATAATAATAAGCACCACAAGCAGGTCATCTTCACATTTCATAGCTGTTGAAGCTCATGCTCAGGGCAGATGGCTTGCCCATGAATGTTCCGGGCTGAGCAGGAACAGGAGACTTGGGTCTTTGCACCACACCACAGAGGCATCAGGGCCTGCTGCTACCACATGTCAGCTTGCTTTTTCTCTCCTTTTACAAGGTACATCATTCTCATGACACTCCAAGACCGGAACGAGAAGCTCTTCTACCGAGTGCTGACTTCGGACGTGGAGAAGTTCATGCCAATCGTGTACACACCTACCGTGGGGCTGGCCTGTCAGCACTATGGCCTGACTTTCCGCAGGCCCCGGTGAGCCCCCGTGGAGTGAGGGCTCTGGGAGGGGCTGCCTCATAGAGGGGAATAAATTCTTTCCGCCCTTCATGCATATTGGGACTCTGGAGGCTAACTCTGATTGGGTCAGTGGTCCAACAAAAAGACATTTGATTTCAAGCACTTGCTCAGAAAAATGACCCCGTAAGCAGAGAAATGAGTGAAAAGAGTAGCTAGCAAGGGTTTATTGAATCTTCTTCACTTCCAAATAATAAATGCCCAGCATGCTCAGAGTTGGCCTGAGAGAGAGTTCAGGTTGTATTTCTCTCATTATCTACCTGTCACTTCTCTCACCCACTCTGGTCACCTCCAAAGTACCAACAGCTCTCCTGCCAATTCAGGTCAATGAATAATGGAGTGTTGGATACCAAAGACTGAATTCTTTTGATGTTTGAAAAACCAGCATATCTTCCTTTGGGCTTTACTCAGATTCCACTTTAAATGTCATTTTATTAGACAAAACTTTGGCACTCCATTTTCTCTCAGAGCCAAAGAATTTTGAGGAGTTTTCTAAAGCAATCAGTTTTTTTTTCAAAATGACTTCAGAATATATGTTTAAAAAAAAAGAAAAAATGGTAGAGTCCTTGGTGGAAGGTGCCTTATAATTATAAATACATAGTTCTAGCACTAATGTTAAAAGAGCTACCTGGTTTATTATATGTAATGGAACATTGTTCTAGTCTACATTCAAATATGTAAATATGCAACATACTGTGCACAGATATGTAATTTACATTTATGTAGAATTTATAAGTTAGTGTTTGTAAATCACATGTTATATGGGGAACATGTAATCATGGATTCAAAACAGCTTTTTTTAATTTGGAAAAACAATCTTCTAGTTTTGTAGCCAGCATTTCGGTTGAATATTACAAGATGGTCACAGTGTGTTCCCAATGCCAGTCCTGTTTCTTTCCGGATCCCACTGTTACCATTGGCAAAGGATAGCACATCAAACCTCATCCTGATGGTGGTGTGTCTGGCTGTTGCAGCAGACACATCCTCATCACTCAGAACAGCTAAGCTTTTGCAAACCTATAGAGGCTCACTATGCCAGGGCTCCATAACAGTTCTGGTCTTCAACATGCTTCTTGCAACAGGAAGGAGACTCCTGTTCTCTTATTCTCATTCCCAAAACCAATAGTGGTAGAGACATTAGGAGCTAATGGTACATTTCTGAAGGATGCAGGACTCTATGTACTTCCCTGTTCCTTCTCAGAAATGATCCTTTCTGCACAGATCAGCTCATGGCATTTCATCTGAGGCATTTAGCAGCTCCCTAGGGCTTAAAGAATCAAGCCCAACAGTCTGAGATATCTAAGCCTGTCACAGCCCAGCTCCAAAATTCAGTGTTCTAACTACTCTGATCTGTTCTCCATGCCCAAGTACACCGATGTTCTTCTCCATGCCTTGGCACGTATGGTCCTGTCTGCCTCAAACTCCTGCATCTCCCCTTTCCTTGGTCTCCACTCATCACAATTCTGGTTATCCTTCAAGGCCCACCCCAAGGGTCAACTTCTCCACAGAGCCCTCCCCCATCTCCTCAGGCTGAACTGACCACCCCTTTCTTGGCCTCCTCAAAATCCATTACACATACTTCGTCTATCCCATAGTTTTCTTTTTGGTTTTCATGTTTTTAGTTGTTTGTATATAACTGTCTTCTACTAGAATACAAACTTCTTGAAGGGGCAAGAAACATGATGGATCTGTTGGGTATTCTAGACCAATACTTGGCAAGTAATTGTCACTCGGTTGGGAAAGTAATGCTGTGTACTCAGTGTGAAGAATTGGTTCTTTGCAATCAGCCCCGAATTTTAATCTCCTTGACCCTGGGTGATTTTATTATCCTCTCTCTGCCTTAATTTCCACATTTATGAAATTGAGGTAACAATAGTACCTACCTCAATCATTATGAGGGTAAAATGAGAAGTGTGGATCAGGTACCTGGCATAAAATTGGAACCAGATAAATGTCAGTGTCTATTTCTCTTCAGTAACTATTGTAGAAAGGAGAAAGGATTGATAGATGTAGAATCATATTATACATATGCATGTTTAAATATTTACCAAGAAAATTGAATCATTGAACATGTAACAAACTAACACTTTTAACTTCAGAAGGAAACCAAACCCAAAATTATGCAAACATACACAATTTTGCTTTTCCAGAACCAGCTTTTTCCTGAAGAGGACCTTTATCCCCCTAAGGCAAGATTAACCATCTCCCCTGACTGAGATCTAATGGAAATTCAAGTCTACCCTACTCTGGCCCCTATTGCCAGGATGTGTGGAAGCCCTCACTCCATATGCTCTTATGGAAACTAGATTGTAGTGGCTTCAGTGGTTCCAGATGAACTAGTAGAAGGGTTAGGACCTTGCATATGCAACAGGCTTGTAAAAGTAGAATTTGCCTCCAGAGCCCACTCCAGAATCCAGGGACACCACCAGGACTGAATTTACATATCTTAATGCATTTAATGATTACAACCTCCCTAGGAGGTAGGCCCTATTATCATCTCAATTGCAAATGGGAAAACTGAGGCACAGGGAAATAACTTACCCAAAGTCACACATAGTTTATAACCAGCAAAGCCAGGGCCCAAGCCAATCTGAACCAAAGTGTAGACAGGCAACCACCACACTACACTGCCTCTTACAGTTTCGGACTGTGCACAGCTGGTGGGCATTCTGGGTGGGATGTCATTGCAGCTCCAGGAATGTTTGACTGCCCAGGGGTCTCAGGTGGGGATTGCTAGATACCACTTCTAGAGCTCTCCTGGGAGGAATTGATCCAGCAGGGTCCGGGGGCCTGCAGCTGAGTGAGCTTGAGGCAGGCTTGGGCAGACTTAACCGTCTTCTTGGATTAGTCCCTCACACTCTTGGTTCAGACTTCCCGAATATGTTGTGCACAAACCCTTCTTCAGATGATTACCCAATTAAGTTATCTGACATGTGACATTCTGAGTTGTTGCTCTAGGTTTCCATTTGGCTGTTTTCCAGGTGTGGATTCCACACCTGCCTTGCTCCTGGGGGATATAAAAGTTTGGGCTCCACCCAAGCCCTGAACTTCATCTGAGACCTGGCTTGGACTCACTTTGTGGATTAGCATCTGAAGGGAGGACAGTCCCGAGGCCAAGAGGGAGAGAGCCAGCACCTTCTCAGTTTCTGAAACGATAAACACTCCTGCCAGGTTCCCAAGAACAATGAAGTCCTCTGTGATGGTGTCTGGCCCCCCACCAAAGCTAATTACATCCAGCTGATGCTAAAATTGAGACTCCAACCTGCCTGGGGCTCTGCATCACCTCATTACCGGGGAAAGAGTATCTCAGGGGCACCTGAGTGTCTCTGGGCAGATAGGCACCACAGAAGGTTCTGGGCTCTGGTGGAGCCTCCTTTGCCTCATCCTGCCTCTCACTTGACACTCCTCTGCATGCACCTCCATGAGCCTGGCTTGAGAGAACGCCCCATGAAGGTCAGTCACTAGTGTGTGAGCTGGAAGAGGTGAAAGCCAGAGGTGAGGCTGGGTGGAGGCCGAGACAGAACTCAACCCAGAGGAAGGGCGTGGGGAGGAAGCCAATATGGGGTCCAGTGTCAGTGAATACTCTCCCTCTCCCAGGCCACATCCCTGTTGACCAGCCCTGTCTTCACATGCCTCATCCTCTTGGGCTCCAAGCAATGTGCTGCACCCGCTTTTAGACCTAACATTTCCCGGCTTTGGTGTAGGGTCCAACCCGTATGGGTGATGGAGGTCTGAAAGAAAACATTATGACACTTGTTAAAGATGGTAAGGCAGACTTTATTCAGGAGCTGGAGGGCAGAGGACTACGATAGATTTTGAACTATGGCAGAGGAGTCTTGCAGTGAGGGAGAGATTGGACTCAACTCTGACTCCAGTAAGGACAAATGGGGATTTATAACCCAGGAACAGCATGGGGGGCGGTGCTTGGAAAATTACTAGGAGGAAACATCAAGAATAAGGGGTTTCTGGTTAAATTGACAGGATGGGATTATTGCTGAAGGCGGACCAGGGTCCTGAGATAACAACGGTGGCAAGTTACCAAAGGCAGGTGGAGGATTTTGGCCAAACCGACTTAGCAGGATTCTTGCTCACACTGGATTCTACAAGGACAGGGAGGGAAGACCAATGTCTGATCCAGTCAGAGGGGACTCAGGAGCCCAACTAAAGTTTTGGTCAAAGGAGCGTCTTTGTCAGAGGGCTGGGTTGTAGGTAGTAGAAGCAGCACGGACTTTGAAGCCAGGCAGGCTTGGCCTTGAATCTCAGCTCCTGATGACTTTTGACAATTAATTTAGCACCTCCTCAGCCTCCTCATGTGTGAAATGGAAATAACACTTATTCACATGGCTGCTTGGGAGGATTCAATGAGATTCCAAATGTAAAGGGCCTGGCCCTAGTAGGAGCTCAGCAGCTGTGATCTGTTTGACCCAGGACCCCAGGAGTTGTCATCTACTCAGTCACCCCACCCAAGAATACACACTGTAAACCTGCTGAGGCCACCCCAGTCCTCTGAAGTACCGCCACGCTCTGTTGTTTGATTCAGACCTGAAATCATCTGTACTTGCACTTAACTAGCAAATCATTAGCAAGTATGTGTGAGGAATCAGAGATCGGGCTGTGATGAGTTAGAAAGGTGAGGCTGGGAAGTGGGACTTGGTTTTATGTAGTCGGAAGCTCTGTGGAAAGTACCTGAAGATGTATTTGGACAAAGCCAGCAGCCCTTGGCCCTGAGCCAAGCTGCTGTCTTTCTTATCTGCAAATAGGTGGTCTTCTGCACACTGGCCAATAACATACATACAGGATATTAAGAGTTACCATTTATTGAATGCATGTACTTCTCATGGTGGGCCCTGGTCTAGCTATTTTGTGTGCATTATTGTTGAGCCCTATAACAACTCCTTGAGGTGCTTATTATTTCACTGAGATGAAAACGAAAGCTAACTTATCTAAGACATCACAGCTGACCAAGAGCCAATTTCCTGTGTTGTTCCTGAATTCATAGTCCAGCTTCTGGTTGGCCCTGGTAAACATGACACATCATTCTGGCCTTCACTTAAACTCCCTTGCCAGATAAGTCGGCACCCAGGAGGGGCACACACATGGGTGCACACACACACTCTCACACTTGGGAGACATAATATATCATGTTGGACAGAGCACTTGGGCTGGAGTCAGAGGTAGTGGTTCAGCCCCCTCATCTAAATACCATGTGGCCTTGGAGCTACTCCACAGCTCCAAGCTCGGATCACAGGAACTATCCACCTTGTGGCATCATTATGAGGGTCAGAAGGGCTAAACGCATGTGAACATGCTTTATCAATTGTAAACTTCCTCATAAGCTTAAAGGAGGAGTATTACTTTTTCATCTCTTCTTCCCTCTCACCCCATACCCATAAGAGGATATGGTTAAGGTTCACATTTACCTCCTTGGAGTTTCCTACTTCCCACTCAATATGTCTGGTATGCTTCATTTTCTTGCATTGGAACCTTCTTGTCTTCAACCACCTCCACCAGCCCACCGGCAACCCCCACATGCACATGCATGTGCACACACACCCAGAGGGACCCCTGGGACATGAATCACACGCCTCTGCTTCCTAAATACCCACTGGAGCCCATTTCCAGCTGTACACAAGACCAATGAATGCCAATACTTTGATCAAAGCCACTCTGGAAAACAAAGACAACCTTGCCCCAGTAAATGGAGAGATCCCTGACACCCAGGGCATGGTTTTTGAGCACATCACAACACAGTTCCAACCCAGGTGTCCGTTGATTGGGAATACACACAAACACACACACATACTCCCAGCAAAATTGGAAGGCAAGCAGAAAGCAAGGACTAGCATCATCAAACCAGCCTTCTGCCCAATCTCAGGGCACCAAAGCACTGATTCCTTTGGCCAAGACTGCTTGACATTCCAATTTCACCCAGACTCTGCTGCCAAACTTTCAGCTGTGCTGCTGGAAAGGCGTCCTTGAGTAGACTGTGTACAAGGTCTGCAGCCGGTTCTGGTTAACCTCTCATCTGGCCCTTTTAGTCCCTTGTCCTTGGCTGTTATAGGGAGAGCACTGGATTAGGAGTCAGGAGATCTGGGTTCTTGCCCTCAATCATCCCCTTTCTGGCTACAACTCCTTAGGCAAGTCACTTAGCTCATTAGTCTGTAGTAACAGTGGTAGGGTTCTGCTGCATGGCTTCCGTGATCTCTTCTAGCTCTAACATTTTATGATCTAGTAACCCAAATTCTATAAACAAGTTAGAAATAGATTTTTAAGTGATCTATGGTAATATTATGCAGCCAAACCTAAATTTCCCCACCTGTAAAATTAAAAGGGTCTAGTTAGAGCACCAATTCTCAGTCCCGGCTATGCACTAAACGTGTCTGGAGAGCTGTAAATCAGAATCCCTGAAGTGGAGCCCAGGCATCTCTGGCTTTCAGAAGCTCTTCAGAGGACTCTAATGGGCAGCCAGGTCTGAGAACTGCTGACCTGAGTGTTCCCTGAAATTCCTTACAGCTTGGATCTTCTGTGACTTTTAGGGAGTTGATAATCTGCATCCCGTATTTTCCAGCCCATCCCAACCTGGAAGTACTCTTGAAGGTTGAGGTCATAATAAGATGATAACAGAACCTCCATCTCCAACTCAACCTTCAGCAAGCCAAATTGTTCAGCCCCACCACCCAAGCCCCCTCATCTCATTCACAGGGTTGGGAGGGGAGTTCTACATCTGCCATCCTCCTCTCTTCCCCAATTTCCTCTTGAAGTTCCTATCACTACACAGAAGTCTCACTTCCAAGTTTCACTCTCATCCTCTTGACTCCCTCATGTAATTACCCACATTGTAATGGTAATAGCTGCCCACTCATGTGATGTCAATAATTGATTAGATAGGAGCAAACATCAGGCTCAAGGGTGGTTAATCATTTAGGTAACCGTGTACCCCGTGTGGCCGGGCTCAAGAGATACACTGGACCAGTTAATGTCCTTTTCAGGAATTTGAAATGAGACATGAAAGCAGTCATATAGAAAGAATTTTCCACTTGGGAAGAAAAATTAAGGCAAAAAGGATACCATGGTTTAGACTTTAGAGTCAGGTTGTGGTAGGCCAATGGCAAATGCCAGCTAAGAAGGAACAGAAAGTAATAGACGTGGAAGTAAAGGAATATTATGGAAAGAGGAGATAAGGGCAGATGGAAGAGAAACAGGGAAAAACACAGAAAGAGTGGTCCCTAGAGCTGCCTCAGTTCATGACAGCTTTCCATTCCAGTTCCTGGTCAAAACTTTACAATAGACACTCTTTCTCCAGAGGTAACTTAAGTGAACTTCTGCCTTAGGTAACCAGAAGAGCCAAACTGAAAAAGAGCTATGAAATCAGATGGATCTGATCCCCTTGTGAATAGGTTGGATGAAGCTAACAGGTTAAAGTAAGTATCTCAACTTTAGTGAGCATTAAAATCACCTGGAGGGCTTGTTAAAATAGACTGAGCAAGTCTGGGATGGGACCAGAGAATTTACGTATCAACGAAGTCCAGGTGATGTTGATGCTTCTGGCCAGGGACCACACTTTGAGAATCACCGGACAAAAGGATGGTGAAAGGCAGCTCACTGCAAAGTGAACAGAGACCATCGGAAGGAGGCAGGAGTAGAAGATATTTCCACGGCCCACTGTACATTAGTAGAAGGAGCTGGGAGTCATGAAATATGGGTTCCTGTCATGAACTAGTAGCGTGACCTATAATCCCTCCCCCTTTCTGGGCCTCACTTTCCTCATCTATAAAGTGAGGATATCAGTAGGTGATCTCAGGGCTCCTTCCAACCCTCACGGTCTTTCATTTTTCTTGCAGATTAGAGCACTGTGGCTACAAATTTGCCTCTAATGTTTCTGGCATTTAAGGGAGGAAAATGCAAAAGTAAATGAAAACACATACTTTTCATTTTCTGACAAGAAAAAGCTTGCAGGCTTATCTGCAGAAGTGTCATTTTTTGCTGAGAGCTCTGATTCACAAATGGGCACCTTCCCAGACAGACCAGCTGGGCAATCCAGAATCTGTCATGGATTATTTGATGCCATGGCTTGGGAATTGATGCCGGAATAGATCTTAGGAAGGT
The DNA here is from genome assembly GCF_029289425.2 of Pan paniscus. Lineage (NCBI taxonomy): Eukaryota > Metazoa > Chordata > Mammalia > Primates > Hominidae > Pan > Pan paniscus. The sequence goes on along the minus strand of NC_073258.2, from coordinate 87,471,422 downwards.
GGAAGGAGGAGGAGTCCTTCCAAAGCATAAGGTTGTTCAGCTGTTATTTGACATGAATGTCACATGGAGTAAGTTAATTGTATCTAGATCCCACATTGCTGAAATACTTTGGAACAGAGGTAGAGGAGAGAAGGAACATTTATTTTTGTGTCTGAATTATACAGATTTCAATCACTGAGGGAATTGGCTTACTTTTTTAGTGAAAGCTTTGAGATTTGCATCTGAAAAAGTGAGTTTGTGCTTAAATGCATGTGGCCTGCCTAGGACTTTAGCATCCAGAAGGAGCAGCTTGCTCTGGGGAAAGGACGGACACTCCTCAGCCATCCATGAGTTTGGGTGGGAGTGAAGGTGGCAATGGCTGAGCAGCCCCCACAAATGCAGACATTATGTTTTCCTTACTTAAATGGGAGACAGATGAACTTTATTAACTAGAACAGGATGTTCTGGGTTGACTTCCTTTAGCCAAAGGCATTATTCCCTGGCAATTTAAACAAACTGACTTTTGTTTCTTTTTTATCTGGCTCTGTCCTTTTCCTCCTTTGTCCCTGGCAATCACAGCCATGGTGATCAAAAGGATAGGTGTGGGGAGAATTTCCTAGCCCTGAGAAGGAAATACGTACATATAAGCAGGAGTTGAGTGGACCATTCCTCAGATAACCTTGATCTCCCATTGACCTGTAAAATGCACTAGATGTTCTGTTTGCTCACATTGAGTTTTGTCTAAAAAGAGTGGCTTATTTTTTTTGTTTTTGGTTTTGAATTATTTATTTTTTATTTTATTTTATTATACTTTAAGTTCTGGGATACATGTGCAGAACGTGCAGGTTTGTTACATAGGTATACACATGCCATGGTGGTTTACTGCACCCATCAACCCGTCATCTACATAAGGTATTTCTCCTAATGCTATCACTCCCCCAACCCCCCACCCCCCCGACAGGCCCCATTGTGTGATGTTCCCCTCCCTGTGTCCATGTGTTCTCATTGTTAAACTCCCACTTATAAGTGAGAACATGCAGTGTTTGGTTTTCTGTTCCTGTGTTAGTTTGCTGAGAATGATGGTTTCCAGCTTCATCCATGTCCCTGCAAATAACATGAACTTAACCTTTTTATGGCTGCATAGTATTCCATGGTGCATATGTGCCACATTTTCTTTTTCTTTTTTTTTTTTTTTTTGTTTTTGAGATGGAGTCTTGCTCTGTCGCCCAGGCTGGAGTGCAGTGGCATGATCTGGGTTCACTGCAAGCTCTGCCTCCCGGGTTCACGCCATTCTCCTGCCTCAGCCTCCTGAGTAGCTGGGACTACAGGCACCCACCACCATACCCGGCTAATTTTTTGTATTTTTAGTAGAGATGGGGTTTCACTGTGTTAGCCAGGATGGTCTCAATCTCCTGACCTTGTGATCCGCCTGCCTGGGCCTCCCAAAGTGCTGGGATTACAGGTGTGAGCCACTGTGCCCAGCCGCTACATTTTCTTTATCCAGTCTATCATTGATGGGCATTTGGATTGGTCCCAAGTCTTTGCTATAGTGAATAGTGCTGCAGTAAACATACGTGTGCATGTGTCTTTATAGTGGAATGATTTATAATCCTTTGGGTATATACTCAGTAATGGGATTGCTGGGTCAAATTGTATTTCTGGTTCTAGATCTTCGAGGAATCGCCATACTGTCTTCCACAATGGTTGAACAAATTTACACTCTCACCAACAGTGTAAAAACGTTCCTATTTCTCCATATCCTCTCCAGCATCTGTTGTTTGCTGACTTTTTAATGATCACCATTCTAACTGGCATGAGATGGTATCTGATTGTGCTTTTGATTTGCGTTTCTCTAATGACCAGTGATGATGAGCATTTTTTCATATTTTTGTTGGTGGCATTAATGTCTTCTTTTGAGAAGTGTCTGTTCGTATCTGTCACCCACTTTTTGATGGGGTTGTCTATTTATTTCTTGTAAATTTGTTTAAGTTCTTTACAGATTTTTGGATATTAGCCCTTTGTCAGATGGATAGATTGCAAAATTTTTCTCCCATTCTGTAGGTTGCCTGTTCACTCTGATGACAGTTTCTTTTGCCGTGCAGAAGCTTTTTAGTTTAATTAGATCACAGTTATCAATTTTGGCTTTGTTGCCACTGCTTTTGGTGTTTTAGTCATGAAGTCTTTGCCCATGTCTGTGTCCTGAATGGTATTGCTTAGGTTTTCTTCTAGGGTTTTTATGGTTTTAGGTCTTCCATTTAAGTCTTTAATCCATCTTGAGTAAATTTTTGTATAAGGTGTAAGGAAGGGGTCCAGTTTCAGTTTTCTGCATATGGCTAGCCAGTTTTCCCAACACCATTTATTAAATAGGGAATCCTTTCCCCATTGCTTGTTTTTGTCAGGTTTGTCAAAGATCAGATGGTTGTAGATGTGTGGCATTATTTCTGAGGCCTCTGTTCTGTTCCATTGGTCTATATGTCTGTTTTAGTACCAGTACCATGCTATTTTGGTTACTGAAGCCTTGTAGTATAATTTGAAGTCAGGTAGCATGATGCCTCCAGCTTTGTTCTTTTTGCTTAGGATTGTCTTGGCTATATGGGCTCTTTTTTGTTTCCATATGAAATTTAAAGTAGTTTTTTTTAATTCTGTGAAGAAAGTCAATGGTAGCTTGATGGGGATAGCATTGAATCTATAAATACTTTGGGCAGTATGGCCATTTTCACAATATTGATTCTTCCTATCCATGAGCATGGAATGTTTTTCCATTTGTTTATGTCCTCTCTTATTTCCTTGAGCAGTGGTTTTTAGTTCCCCTTGAATGGGTCCTTCACATCCCTTGTAAGTCGTATTTCTAGGTATTTTATTCTCTTTGTAGCAATTATGAATGGGAGCTCACTCATGATTTGGCTGTTTATTATTGGTATAAAGCAATGCTTGTGATTTTTGCACATTGATTTTGTATCCTGAGACTTTGCTGAAGTTGCTTATCAGCTTAAGGAGATTTTGGGCTGAGATGATGGGGTTTTCTAAATATACACTATGTTATTTGCAAACAGAGACAATCTGACTTCCTCTCTTCCTATTTGAATACCCTTTATTTCTTTCTCTTGCCTGATTGCCCTGGCCAGAACTTCCAACACTATGTTGAATAGGAGTGATGAAAGAGGGCATCCTTGTCTTGTGCCAGTTTTCAAAGGGAATGCTTCCAGCTTTTGCCCATTCAGTATGATACTGGCTGTGGGTTTGTCATAAATAGCTCTTATTATTTTGAGATACTTTCCATTGATAGTTTCTTGAGAGTTTTTAGCATGAAGGGGTGTTGAATTTTATTGAAGGCCTTTTCTGCATCTATTGAGATAATCATGTGGTTTTTGTCATTGGCTCTGTTTACGTGATGGATTACGTTTATTGATTTGCATATGTTGAACCAGCCATGCATCCCCGGGATGAAGCCGACTTGATCGTGGTGGATAAGCTTTTCGATGTGCTGCTGGATTTGGTTTGCCAGTATTTTTGCCTCATCGAAAGGGATGAGGATTTTTGCATTGATGTTCATCAGGGATATTGGCCTGAAAAATTCTTTTTTTGTTGTGTCTTTGCTAGGTTTTGGTATCAGGATGACACTGGCCTCATAAAATGAGTTAGGGAGCGGTCCCTCTCTTTCTATTGTTTGGAATAGTTTCAGAAGGAATGGTACCAGTTCCTCTTTGTACCTCTAGTAGAATTCGGCTATGAATCTGTCTGGTCCTCGGCTGTTTTTGGTTGGCAGGCTATTATTTAGTGCCTTAATTTCAGAACTTGTTATTGGTCTATTTAGGGATTGGACTTCTTCCTGGTTTAGTCTTGGGAGGAGGGTGTATGTGTTCAAGAATTTATCAATTTCTTCTAGATTGTCTAGTTTATTTGCGTAGAAGTGTTTATAATATTCTCTTATGGTAGTTTGTACTTCTATGGAATCAGTGGTGATATCTCCTTTATCATTTTTTATTGTGTCTATTTGATTCTTCTCTCTTTTCTTCTTTATTAGTCTGGCTAGCAGTGTATCTGTTTTGTTAATCTTTTCAAAAAACCAGCTCCTGGATTCATTGATTTTTTTGAATTTTTTTTTGTGTCTCTATCTCCTTCAGTTCTGCTCTGATCTTAGTTATTTCTTGTCTTCTGCTAGCTTTTGAATTTGTTTGCTCTTGCCTCTCTAGTTCTTTTAATTGTGATGTTAGGGTGTCAGTTTTAGATCTTTCCTGCTTTCTATGTGGGCATTTAGTTCTATAAGTTTCCCTCTAAACACCGCTTTAGCTGTGTCCCAGAGATTCTGGTACGTTGTGTCTTTGTTCTCATTGATTTCAAAGAACTTATTTATTTCTGCCTTTATTTCATTATTTACCCAGTAGTCATTCAGGAGCAGGTTGTTCAGTTTACATGTAGTTGTGCAGTTTTGAGTGAGCTTCTTAATCCTGAGTTCTGATTTGATTGCACTGTGGTCTGAGAGACTGTTTGTTATGATTTCCATTCTTTTGCATTTGCTGAGGAGTGTTTTACTTCCAATTATGTGGTTGATTTTAGAATAAGTGTGATGTGGTGCTGAGAAGAATGTATATTCTGTTGATTTGGGGTGGAGAGTTCTGTACATGTCTATTAGCTCCACTTGGTCCAGAGCTGAGTTCAAGTTCGGAATATCCTTATTAATTTTATGTCTCATTGATCTGTCTAATGCTGACAGTAGGGTGTTAAAGTCTCCCGCTGTTCTTGTGTGGGAGTCTAAGTCTCTTTGTAGGTCTGTAAGAACTTGTTTTATGAATCTGGGTGCTCCTGTATTGGGTGCATATATATTTAGGATAGTTAGCTCTTCTTGTTGCCTCAATTCCCTTTACCATTATGTAACGCCCTTCTTGGTCTTTTTTGATCTTTCTAGGTTTAAAGTCTGTTTTATCAGAGACTAGGATTGCAACCCCTGCTTTTTTTGCTTTCCATTTGCTTGGTAAATCTTCCTCCATCCCTTTATTTTGAGCCTATGTGTGTCTTTGCATGTGAGTTGGATCTCCTGAATACAGCACACCAATGGGTCTTGACTCTTTATCCAATTTGCCAGTCTTTGTCTTTTAATTGGGGGCATTTAGCCCATTTACATTGAAGATTAATATGGTTATGTGTGAATCTGATCCTGTCATTATGATGCTAGCTTGTTACTTTGCCCATTAGTTGATGCAGTTTGTTCATAGTGTCAATGGTCTCTACATTTTTGTATGTTTGTGCAGTGGCTGGTACCAGCTTTTCCTTTCCATATTTAATGCTTCCTCCAGGAGCTCTTGTAAGACAGGCCTGAGGGTGACAAAATCTCTCAGCATTTGCTTGTCTGTAAAGGATTTTATTTCTCCTTCACTTATGAAGCTTAGTTTGGCTGGATATGAAATTCTGGGTTGAAAATTGTTTTCTTTAAGAATGTTGAATATTGACTCCCATTCTCTTCTGGCTTGTAGGGTTTCTGCAGAAAGATCCTCTGTTAGTCTGATGGGCTTCCCTTTACGGGTAACCTGACATTTCTCTCTGGCTGCCCTTAACATTTTTTCCTTCATTTCAACCTTGGTGAATCTGACAATTATGTGTCTTGGGGTTGCTCTTCTTGAGGTGTATCTTTGTGGTGTTCTATGTATTTCCTGTATTTGAATGTTGGCCTGCCTTGCTAGGTTTGGGAAATTCTCCTGGATAACATCCTGCAGAGTGTTTTCCAACTTGGTTCCATTCTCCTCGTCACTTTCAGGTACACCAATCAAACATAGTTTTGGTCTTTTCACATATACCATATTTCTTGGAGGCTTCCTTCATTCCTTTTCATTATTTTTTCTCTAATCTTGTCTTCACGCTTTATTTCATTAAGTTGATCTTCCATCTTTGATACCCTTCTTCCACTTAATCAATTCTGCTGTTGATACTTGTGTATTGTTCATGAAGTTCTCATGCTGTGTGTTTCAGGTCCATCAGGTCATTTATGTTCTTCTCTAAATGGTTATTCTAGTTAGCAATTCCTCTAACTTTTTTTCAAGGTTCTTAGCTTCCTTGCATTGGGTTAGAACACGCTTCTTTAGCTCAGAGGAGTTTGTTATTACCCACCTTCTGAAGCCTACTTCTGTCAATTAATCAAACTCATGCTCTGTCCAGTTTTGTTCCCTTGCTGGCAAGGAGTTGTGATCCTTTGGAGCAGAAGAGGCATTCCGGTTTTTGGAATTTTCAGCATTTTTGCGCTGCTTTTTCCTCATCTTTGTGGATTTGTCTACCTTTGGTCTTTGATTTTAGTGACCTTCAGATGGGGTTTCTGTGTGGATGTCCTTTTTGTTGATGTTGATGCTATTCCTTTCTGTTTGTTAGTTTTCCTTCTAACAGTCAGGCCCCTCTGCTGCAGGTCTGCTAGAGTTTGCTGGAGGTCCACTCCAGACCCTGTTTGCCTGGGTATCACCAGCGGAGGCTGCAGACCAGCAAAAATTGCTGCCTGCTCCTTTCTCTGGAAGCTTCGTCCCAGAGGGGCAACCACCAGATGCCAGCCAGAGCTCTCCTGTATGAGGTATCTGTTGACCCCTGCTGGGGGGTGTCCCCCACCCTAGTCAGGAGGCATGGGGGTCAGGGAACCACTTGAGAAGGCAGTCTTTTCCTTAGCAGAGCTCAAGCACTGTGCTGGGAGATCCACTGCTCTCTTCAGACCCGGCAGGCAGGAACGTTTAAGTCTGCTGAAGCTATGCCCAAAGCTGCCCCTTCCCTGAGGTGCTCTGTCCCAGGGAGATGGGAGTTTTATCTGTAAGCCCCTGACTGGGGCTGCTGCCTTTCTTTCAGAGATGCCCTGCCCAGAGAGGAGGAATCTAGAGAGGCAGTCTGGCTACAGTGGCTTTGTGGTACTGTAGTGTTCTCCATCCAGTCTGAACTTCCCAGCAGCTTTGTTTACACTGTGAGGGGAAAACCACCCACTCAAACCTCAGTAATGGCAGATGCCCCTCCCACCATCAAGCTCAAGTGTCCCAGGTCGACTTCAGACTGCTGTGCTGGCAGCGAGAATTTCAAGCCAGTGGATCTTAGCTTGCTGGGCTCTGTGGGGGTGGGATCCACTGAGCTAGACCACTTGGCTCCCTGGCTTCAGCCCCCTTTCCAGGCAAGTGAACGGTTCTCTCACTGGTGTTTCATACTCCAGGCACCACTGGGGTATGAAAAAAAAAACACCTGCAGCTAGCTTGGTGTCTGCCCAAATGGCTGCCCAGTTTTGTGCTTGAAACCTAGGGCTCTGGTGGTGCAGGCACCGGAAGGAATCTCCTGGTCTGAAGGTTTTGAAGACAGTGGGAAAAGCATAGTATCTGGGCCAGAGTGCACTGTTCCTCATGGCACATTCCCTCATGGCTTCCCTTGGCTAGGGGAGGGAGTTCCCTGACCCCTTGCACTTTTTGGGTGAGGTGATGCCCCACCCTGCTTCACCTTGCTCTCCATGGGCTGCACCCACTGTCTAACCAATCCCAATGAGATTAGCCAAGTACCTCAGTTGGAAATGCAGAAATCACCCACCTTCTGCATTGATCTCACTGGGAGCTACAGACTGGAGCTGTTCCTATTCTGCCATCTTGCCAGCCACTTCAGTAGTGGCTTAAGAGAAACTGCAAGCAGTGCAAATGTTCTGGGGTAGAGGAAGAGTAAAGGATCATTGAAAATTGAAGGTTGCCTTGCCAGAAAAGAACCTCAGCTGGCCAGCCCCTAAGATGCATTATTATATTCATGTCCTTGTGTTAATCCATTGTACCTACAGTAAATTTCCCTTGCATATTTACTTTGTGCTCTGAAGTGGTAACATTGAAATCTTTATCTATGAACTGATTTCTTATAGACTCTTAATCCAGCATTTCCCAAGCCCATAGGGATTTGGATTTAGGAATGACTGGTTTTGTTTCATAGAGGGATGTGAAGGAATAGATCAAGAAGGTCCTATCTGGGGTGTGTCATACCAAACCCCTATCCACTCCACTGGGGGTGGCACCAGGTTCAAGAGGCCAAAGAAGAGACCCAGAGCCTTGGGTCAAGACATGGGGCTTACATACAGGGCTAACATGTAAGAGAGAGTGTCCAGTAGCGGTAGGCTGGATAGGAGAACCACTGTTCCAGTGGTGGCAGGCTGGACAGTAGAACCGCAACAGCTTGCAACAACAACAAAAAAAGCATGCAGTTTATGTAGCATTTTCACTTAACCACCTTTCCCTAACAACCTCCACCTGGCAACCATCATTCAATCCAGAACTCGGGGCCTCTATTCCCTGTATGGCCTGTGTTCCACAGGATGGGACAGGGGCTCAGATGTTCCTTACAGTCAAGGATGAATCTCTGGGTTGGCCACTTCCAGATTCCCTAGCTCAGAAAAGACATTCAGGTGCATCTGCCATACTGAGTCATTTAGGGTATGCTTAAGTTATTGCTGTCAGATACGTTTACCATACAGCTTGCTGGAGATGGAAACAAGGCTCAGGCAGGGTGCCCTAGTGAGGTGTTGTCAGCATTGTTCAGATTTTTTTTAAAGCTCATCAGCTATCTTTAGTGTTACTATATTTTATATGGGGCCCAAGACAATTCTTCTATTTCCAATGTGGTCCAGTGAAGCCAAAAGGTTGGACACCTGTGGTCCAGAAGGTTACTGATGGGGACATATGAAAAGATTAAAAGGACAAAGAATAATGTGGGTGGTGGAAGATGGACTTCTGCAGCTTCACACAGTGTATATGATCTCGTCTCCTGAAACAAGCTATAGGAGAGGAGGAGCTGTGCATTGTTCTTCCCTATATCTGCCATGGTGCTAAGCATGGTGTCTTCAAGCACACCAGAGAAAGAGCATAGACTGTCTTCTTATTAAATTAAAGAAGCATTGGTTAAGCACCATCTTTGTGGTTGGCCACCATAAGTACATGTATGATCCAAATGAAATAAGGATAT